>NC_137194.1:22525445-22532945 GCF_960531495.2 Zeus faber | reverse complement strand
ACTGTATGTCTACACAGGAGGCGTCGGCTGTTATACCTACATACATATATTAGCGGAGACTGATTCCTCTGAGGAGCACAGATATTATATATAGATTATGTAGTGTAATCTTCATGTCGCTTCTCAAAATAGGAACCTGTGTGAGGTCTCATTTTCTCTTTTCCACATCCCTCAAACAAAGAAAATCACAATTCCACGATGCGAACAGGAATTCGAGGAATTTATAAGGAACCAGCGCAATAGGATCGACACCCAAAAATGGGATCAGTTTCTCTGAATATATTTCGTCCACATGCGACAATGGCAGAAAAGCGATCAGTGAAAGCCATTTCTTTGCGCCTCCCCCATTCACCGCTTCTCCAAACAAAACCAATAATAACAGCTGGTTTTGGCCTATTCCGGCCCTGAAAAAACTGTGTAGAGGATCGAAACCAAATCTTGCGGCATTGCCCCATCACTGCCGCGCTGTTCGGAGAGGGGGCTGCACTGCGGATGTAAGCGATTTTGGTCGCAGAGCCCTGAAGCCCCGCCCTGAAGCCTGAAGTTTGTTAAACCTGCACGTGTCGCGTCTCCAAATTGCTCGACGCCGCACGTACCCGGGTCCCCAGCAACGCCTCCGCTGAGCGTGAAGTAGATCGGATGAACGGTTGTCCAGAAAATCGGAGGACATGCATGCATCGGTTCCTTCGTTTATAGTGAGATGCGCCCAGACCACTTTCATCCCACCAGTGTGAAACATTCCGCGAAAAGCTTTGGAGATTTCTCCATCGATCTCTTCCTCTCCTGCGTCCGTCTTTATCCTCCTCCGACAGATCATTGACCGACCCCATCTCTCTCCCTTTCTCCCTTTTGAAGGCGAGATGAAGGAAGAGATGGGAACCTTGGAGGGTTTACGGCGTTCGGGAGGATTGAAGGTGATTATTTTTCGGGGACGGGGGGTGGGGGGGTTGTTTGGAGAGGTTTCCGGATGAAAACAGAGGTCCCGGCTTTGCTTTGAGGTGGCCTTAACTAAGCCCTTGATTTCTGTCACAGTTTATCTTTATTATAGAAATTGCGTAATGAAAAATCGACCCTCTCTCCCCCTAAGCTCGCGACCTTATCTGGAAAAAGTCTGTGTGGGTGTTCAAGTTATGTGGGGAGGGGGTGGCGGGGGTTTGTGGGTGTTCGTACAAAGATAGAAATGTTGACGTGTAGAGTCAAAATGAAGGTCAGGACAGCGAAGAGAGAATAAGCAAACGGAGTTACACGCAAGTTTTTTTTTTTTTCATTTGCTGATGAATCCATCAAACGATTTGACAAACCACCGCTATGGTTATTATTGTTGTCAGAACAAAATTGCAGTTTGGAAGCCTCTTTCTGTGTGTGTGTGTGTGTGTGTGTGTGTGTGTGTGTGTGTGTGTGTGTGTGTGTGTGTGTGTGTGTGTGTGTGTGTGTGTGCGCGCACGTGTGGTACCCACAAGCTGCTCCACGGCTCCTCTTCTTTGTCCGTGTGGAGCTCCAGGCGGCAGATGGCCGGGACGGGACACGTATCTTATTTTTGTTACCTTCCCCCCGGTGACGTCCAACATGTCCTCTGTTCTGAGAGCGACGTCCCACCTCGCTCCTGGCCCCCAAAGAGGAGACTGCACGAGGAGGTGTAACGAGGAGGCAGAAGGAGGAGGCAGGAGGAGGAGACAGAAGGAGGAGGCAGAGAAAGGAGACAGAAGGAGGAGGCACAAGGAGGAGGCAGAAAGAGGAGGAAGAATGAGGAGGCAGAAGGAGGAAGCATAAGGTGGAGGAAGAAAGAGGAGACAGAAGGAGGAGGCAGAAGGAGGAGGCAGAGGAAGGAGACAGAAGGAGGAGGCACAAGGAGGAGGCAGAAAGAGGAGGAAGAATGAGGAGGCAGAAGGAGGAAGCAGAAGGAAGAGGAAGAAAGAAGAGGAAGAATGAGGAGGCAGAAGGAGGAGACAGAAGGAGGAGACAGAAAGAGGAGGGAGAACAAGGAGGTAGAAGGAGGAGGCAGAAGGAGGAGGCGGAAGGAGGAGGAAGAAAGAGGAGGAAGAACGAGGAGGTAGAAGGAGGAGACAGAAGGAGGAGACAGAAAGAGGAGGAAGAACGAGGAGGTAGAAGGAGGAGGCAGAAAGAGGAGACAGAAGGAGGAGACAGAAAGAGGAGGAAGAACGAGGAGGCAGAAGGAGGAGGCATAACGAGGAGGAAGAACGAGGAGGCAGAAGGAGGAGGCAGAAGGAGGAGGCAGAAGGAGGAGGCAGAAGGAGGAGACAGAAGGAGGAGGTGGAAGGAGGAGGCGGAAGGAGGAGACAGAAGGAGGAGGCAGAAAGAGGAGGCCGAACGAGGAGACAGATGGAGGAGCAGAAGGAGGAGACAGAAGAAGGAGGCAGAAGGAGGAGACAGAAGGAGGAGGCAGAACAAGGAGACAGAAGGAGGAGGCAGAAGGAGGAGACAGAACAAGGAGAGAGAAGGAGGATTCAGAAGGAGGATTCAGAAGGAGGATTCAGAAGGAGGAGGCAGAAGGAGGATTCAGAAGGAGGAGGCAGAAGGAGGATTCAGAAGGAGGAGACAGAAGGAGGATTCAGAAGGAGGATTCAGAAGGAGGAGGCAGAAGGAGGATTCAGAAGGAGGAGGCAGAAGGAGGATTCAGAAGGAGGGTTCAGAAGGAGGAGGCAGAAGGAGGATTCAGAAGGAGGAGGCAGAAGGAGGATTCAGAAGGAGGAAACAGAAAGAGGATTCAGAAGGAGGAGGCAGAAGGAGGATTCAAAAGGAGGAGACAGAAGGAGGATTCAGAAGGAGGAGACAGAAGGAGGAGCGTCCACCGCTCTCGACCGTCCCAACGCTCTTTATTTATAGACACAAATGGCGCCACGTGACGCTGGCTGCGCCGCAACACGACGCTGCTACTCTGGGATTACATACGGGATTCTCTGCCATTACGATCACACAAGTTCAATTATTATTATTATTATTTTATTTTTTATAAAAAATAAAATAATATATATATATATATATATATATATATATTTATTAAAAAAGAAAAAAAAACACAAGTTCAATTCAAACTCCTTCTGTCCTTCCTTCCTCTCTCCCTTCTTCCCTTCCTTGCTCGCTTTTTTTCCCCTCCCCCACGTTAATTTTCTTCCTCCCTCCCTTCCTTACTTGTTTCTTCCCTTCCCTACCACTTTCCTTCCTTCTTTTATCCCTTCTCTCCTTCCTTCATTCCCACCTTGACTTTTACCTCCTTCCTTGCCCCTTTCTTCTTTCCTCCCTTCCTCCCAGACCTTCCTTCTCCTCCTTCCCTCGTTGCTTCACTTTTACCGCCCTCTTTTCCTCCCACCTTCCTGCCCTCCCTCTTTCCTCGCTTCCTCAATTCCATAATTTCCATACCACCTTACTTTCTCCCTTCCATCCTCACCTCCCTTCCTCTCTTCGCTGCCTCCCTTCCTTCCCTCCTTCCTTAAATCCTTCAATCCTTCCCTTCCTTCGCCCTTCCATCCCACCTTCCGTCCTTCTTTCCTTTCTTACCCCTGCCTTCCTGTCTTCCTCTATTCCTTAATTTCCTGCCTTCTGACCTTCGCTATTATCTCCATCCTTGACATCTCTGACCTTCCTTCACTGCTTCCTCCTTTCCTTCCCTCCATTCCCTCCCGACCTTCCTTTTCTTCCTGCCGTCATTACTTCACTTTTACTGCCCTCTTTTCCTCCCACCTTCCTGCCCTCCTTCTTCCCTTCCTGCCCTCATCCCCTCCTCACTTCCTAAATTCCTTAATTTCCTCCCCGCCTCACTTTCTTCCTTCCCTTCCATCCTCATGTCCTTCCTCCCTTCCTTCCTTCCTTCCTCTCTTCACTGCTCCCTCCGTTCTTTCCCTCCTTCCTTTCATCTTTACTTTCCTTCTTCCTTCCATCCCACCTTCCGTCCTTCTCTCCTTCCTTACCCCTTGCATTCCTTAATTTCCCACCTTTGCTTTTATCTCCATCGTCGACCTCCCTTCCTTCCTTCACTGCTTCCTCCTTTCCCTCCCACCTTCCTCCCTCCCTTCCCTCATTCCATAAGTTCCTTCCTCCCTCCCTTCACTTTTACCTCATTCCTTCATTACCTTCATCCTTTGTTGTGTGTTCCTCCCACCTTCCTGCCCTCCTTCTTCCCTTCCTGCCCTCATTCCTTCCTCGCTTCCTCAATTCCATAATTTCCTTCCTGCCCTCCCACCCTCCTCACTTCCTCAATTCCTAAATTTCCTCCCCGCCTTAGTTTCTTCCTTCCCTTCCATCCTCACGTCCTTCCTTCCTTCCTCTCTTCACTGCTCCCTCCCTTCTTTCCCTCCTTCTTCCTCCACTTTTACCTCATTCCTTCATTACCGTCATTCTTTGTTGTGTGTGAGTCCCTATTTCTCTCTTCATATCTGCTCTGTCAACACTTTGTGTGTATGAGACAGCGTAAGAGAGAGAGAGAGAGAGAGAGAGAGAGAGAGAGAGAGAGAGAGTGAGAATCTGTGTCCTGCCCTCCGTTTCCTCTCTCCATCCACATATATAATTTATCATTGGTCCGTCGTGCCGGGGCCCGTGGAGGCAGATTGAGGGGTCTTGGGCTAATTTGCGTGAACCGATGTTGATTTATCGCCCGGCCAGAGGTTAATGACGGTGTCACTCACCGCCGCTTGTTCTTCCCACTGTAATGCTGTTATAAGGAGGTGACGCCGAAACCCCGCGGCACTCTTTCCATCCCTCCCTCCCCCCCTGACCCCACTCTCTCTGACCCTGTGACACCCGTCGCCCCTGACGTGCCGTGGAGGTTGATTATCTTTGCAAAAAAACAAACTGAAACGCATTGCAGCCCTCCGCCTTTGGGGACCAAGTGGAGATCCACCTTGCGTTACGTGGACGCAAGCCTGGAGCCGACAATCTTTTCAAAGATTTTTGCAAGATATTACGGAACCGAGGTGACGCGTGCCCGGGGTGAGAGACCAGGATCCGAGTCGGGTCTGGAATTTACTGGATCTAAATAGATCAGATCGTTAAAATTGGTCTTAGAATGCTGTTTTTTCTGGCCTGTCAGTGTCTTTGCAGACCTTAATGTCAAGTCAAGTCAAGTCACACTTTCTTAATAAAGCGCATTTCATACCAGGGCAACACAATGTGCTTTACAAAGAAATACAATCAAAAAAAGAACATTTTTGTCAGCTGGTCAAAAGCAGCAGCAACAACAACAAAAACAACAAAAACAACAACAAAAACAACAAAAACAACAACAAAAACAGCAACCAAAGCAACTACAACCACAGTAGCAACAACAGCAACAGCAGCAGCAACAAAAAACAACAACAACAGCATGTTTTTTGTTTTTTTTTCCCCCTTGTGATCTGATCAGCTTATCAGTGTGGACGTGGCCTAGTAATGTTCCACAGCAGCTCCTCCGCATGTTCCTCTCGCGGCCCTCTCGGATCCACTCAGATTTTACACATAACAACACGCAGAATGCCACCCAACCCGGACTAAACCCAATCGGACATAATAAAACGTGGACCCGAACCCGTACGGGTTGCAGGTTGAGCCTCGGGGAGTCGGGCTTTTTCGAGGTAGACCCGGGAAGACCTGTAGAGCATGTTGGTGTACTGTTCAACCACACAAGACAGGCAAAAAGACAGACGTGCGCGGGCACATATTCACACACACACACACACACACACACACACACACACACACACACACACACACACACACACACACATACACACACACGCATGCATATGCACACACACACACTTGGAGGCCACTGTGCACTCAGACAGAGCTCACCTGTGCGTGTCTCTGGAAGCCGGGATGCTGGTACCATCAACCCAGGAGGGGTCGAGTCCATCTGGACACGGCGCAGTGCCCTGTCACCCACCCCACTGCTCCCACTTTCCAGCTCGGGTTGCAGGGAAGGCTCTGCATACAGAGGAGAGGGAGGAGTGGGGGAGAGGGAGGGAGAGAGAGAGAGAGAAAGAGGGGGGGGGGGGGGAGAGAGAGAGAGAGAGAGAGAGAGAGAGAGAGAGAGAGAGAAACGGATGTAATAATGATTTCCACAAATACAAGAGAACCCGCAGCACGCCGATTCCGAATCCCTTTATCGCTTCAAACACCGAAAGAAATCATAGCCCCACTACGGGATATGACAAAAAAAAACAAAAATAAACAAAACATAATTTGTTTATTCATCTAGGCATTATTAATCACGGGGAAAATGAATGTGTCGACATGAATCACGGGGAGTATTTCTCCACTTGACCTTTGAGGAAGAGCGCTTTGGAGTATTTGTCATTTGGCGGCGGCGCGGTGACGAGAGGCGGGAGCGGTCTAACGTCTGGGGAGGAAAGGATCCAGAGCGCGTGCAAAACGGCCGAGCCTCATGTCACATCAGCGCAGAGGAGCCGCGTTTGAAGTGGGATCACGACGCCGCCAACGAGATGCCGGAGTGAAGCCGCGCCTCCGCTGGGCGCTGCACGCCGCGCTTTTATGAAGAAACAACTCCTCGCAAGGAATAGTCACGGATGCCAAACTAGTGCATGGGGGCTTTCAGACGTCGGAGTCTCTCTCGCTCTCTTATTTATCCGCCTCTCTCTCTCTCTCGTTCTTTCTCACACTCCCTCTCTCTCCTCCCGTCGTTTCAATCAAATTTCAAACAAGTCTCAGTTTGCTCAGATCACTTTGAAGCCCGGCTCCTCCCTCCCTCCTCCCATCCCTCCTTCCTTAATTAACTCATTCCTTCCTTCCCCCTTTTCTTCCCTTCCTCACTTTCCTCCTTGGAGGCTTCCCCCTTCCTTCATTCCTTACTTGCATTCTTCCCTACTTCCCTCCCAATTTCCCTTTCCCCTTTCATTCCGTCCCATCTCGCTTCCTCCCCCAGTTCCTTCATTTCCTTTTCCTTTCTTCGGCCATTTATTTCCTTCCTTCCTTCCTTCCCTTCTCCCTCCCTTCCTGCCTTCCATTCCTTCCCTCCTTCCTTTCTTCCTCCTTCCCTCCCCTCCCCTGATTCTTTCATTCCCCCATCCTCCCTTCTTTCCTTCTATTCCTTCCTTCCTTTCTATCCTTTCTATATTCCTTCCTTCCTCCCTTCTCTTCCTCCCTCACTCCCCTCCCCTGATTCGTTCCTTCCTTTCTATATTCATTCCTTCCTCCCCTCTCTTCCTCCCTCACTCCCCTCCCCTGATTCGTTCCTTCCTTCTCCCTCCTTCCTTCCTTTCTATATTCCTTCCTTCCTCCCTTCTCCCCTGCCCCTTCCTTACTTCCTTCCAATTCCTTCCTTCCTCTCTTCTCCTCTCCTTCAACCTTCCTTCCTTCCATTCCTTCTTTCCTCCTTTCTCCCCTCCTTCCTTCCTTCCTTCCTTTCTTCCTTACCTCCTTCACTCCTTGACTCATTCCTCCCTCCTCTTCTCAGCGGCCCTCCCCTCCCTCCCTTTATTCCCTTCATGTTCAGTCCACACATGTTCAGTCCTCCCTCTCTCTCCAAATGTGCTCCCTCTCTCCACAGCA
>NC_137194.1:22487945-22510445 GCF_960531495.2 Zeus faber | reverse complement strand
CCAGCTGGTACGGCCCTGTCCACTGGACCGGATCTAAGGCAGCCTTCGGGTTGAGGTCTGTTAAGGGACCAGTCAGCAATGAAAAGTTCAAAATAAAGCGCCTGTAATACCCTGCAATCCAAAAAAATCTCCTCACCTGGTTTTTTTGTCCTGGGCCTTGGACAGGCTGCAATTGCCACTGCCTTGAGGACGTGTACCTACCAGCTGCTACCAGCAGTGGTACCCCAGATACCGTACCTCCCTCCGTCAAACCGCAAAATTCTCTGGGTTGGCCGTCAGCCCGGCCCGCCTCAAGGACAGCACCCACCTGCTATATATACTCCTCCCAGGAATGACTGTGGATGCTAGATCCAGGTACGCAGCAGTATATGCTTCATGCAGGCGCAACACCCGGTCCATCAGGCAATGGAAAGTGCAAGGGTAAAAACTGGTATATACCATCCTAAGTGGAGAAGGCTGTTTTTTCCTTAGGCCTTTCCTTAGACAAAGGAATCTGCCAGTACCCCTTTTTCAAATCCAGTGTCGTGAAAAAGCGGGCCGTGCCAAGCCGATCCAGGAGTACTGTATGTCAACCCAGAGCATTGAATAGGAATCAAACCTTGACACATCATTCACCCTGTGATAGTCCACACAGAACCATATGGACCATCAGGCTTTGATACCAGCACAATGGGGCAACACCAGTCACTGTTGGATTCCTCAATTATTCCCACCTCTAACATGGCCCAGATCTCTGGTGGCACCCACCTTTCCCTGTGACCCCCCCCCCCCCCCCCCCCCCCCCCCCCCCCCTTGGTGCCCTCCTCTCTCACCGTTTGAGCGTACAACTTCATAATCAGCATCCTCCACTTGCCATGTGACCACGAAGGGCCCTTGCCACTTGGCGAGTAATTTGGAGCTAGACGTGTGAAGTAAAACGAGGACCTATTCTCCCATTCAGACTCGATAGAGACCTGTGCAAAACTCTTTGGTGAGATGCTACGGAGGGGAACCACTTCACAAAGCGGTATCTTGTGCACTACGGTCTAATGGCCCGATGAGGGCCATCCCAATTCTTTCGAAGGTGACCTCAACTGGCGGACTGACCAACTGGCATTTGTGGTGGGACGCACACCAACATCACACATCTGCAGTGTTTACTTGTAACCCAGGTGACCAGCCATAAGATTGTGATGAGCTGCCTAGAAAGCCATTTCCCAGTGTCCTTTCGGCAGAAACAATTGTGTAACCTCCTCCTCTGTTTTGAGTATCACGGCTCACCCAGTACAGTTTATCCTGTAGGACGCAGAAGTACGGGTTATTGGAGCTGGGCCAATGGACACCAGTTGATCATCGATTTTCATCACCTGGTCAAAGGCTAAGTGCAGGGTGTCGTCAGCTCACACAATTATAAGATCGGGAAATCTGCCATGGGCCTGACCTCAGGAGCCTGTATTTTCGTCCTCAGAAACCCCTCTGACTCACTCCCCTCAGCCACATCAGGCAACCCTGCGTCTCCACAGATGCTCGATTGGATTGGACGCTAACCCTGGCCATCCACATGAGGTAGACAAAAACGTAACACATTTGACCAGGCCACCTTCTTCCATTGCTCCATGGTCCAGTTCTGACGCTCACGTGCCCATTGTAGGCGCTTTCGGCCCTGGACAGGGGTGAGCATGGACATTCTGGCTGATCTGCAGCTATGTAGCCTATGCAGCTATGCAGACATCTTTCAATCATAGCCAGCATGAACTTTTTCAGCAACTTGTGGGGCTGGTCTTTGTTCCCCACACGCATCAACGAGCCCATGGGTGCCCATGATCCTTGATCACTGCTCCACTGGTTCTGCTTCCTTTCTGACTACTTTTGGTAGGTACTAACCACTGCATACTGGGAACACCCCACAAGACCTGCCATATTGGAGGTGCCCATGATCCTTGATCACTGGTTCACCCATTCTGCTTCCTTTCTGACTACTTTTGGTAGGTACTAACCACTGCATACTGGGAACACCCCACAAGACCTGCCATTTTGGAGATGGACTTACTCAGTCGCCTTGCCATCACAATCTGGCCCTTGTCAAAGTCGTTCAGATGGTTGCGCTTGCCCATTTTTCCTGCTTCCAACACATCAACTTTCTGAACTGAATGTTCACTTGCTGCCTAATATATAGCATCCCTTGACAGGTGCCATTGGAACGAGATGAGCAATTTTATTTGCATAACTTGTCAGTGGTTTTTATATTATGGCTGATCGGTGTATGCCTCCCTTCCGGGCTTGGCTTGTCGACGATCAAGGCAACTTGACCCACCTCCATCAGTAGATATTCCTTGCAGAGGTGTCCCGGCCGACAGCAACACCATCACCCCTGTCCTGCCATCTGAGGGGCCCCCAGTGGGTCCAAAGCAGGGGACACTGAGGATGGGCCCTGTGGGGGGAAGGAGAGAGGGGTTTGGCCATGGCATGGGCTGTTTTGGGGAAATTAATTGGGGAATAATTGTGGGTGTGTGTGCGTGTGGGTGCTCCCTAGTTGGCTCCTCCTTGGAGCCGGCTTGGGCCTGGACAAGGGTTGCGGCTGGGGGGTCATCTTCCTGCTGGCTTTGAGGGGGAAGGGTCGGCCGATTCCTGGCTGGTGGGGCTGTGGCACCAGATCCACTCTGACGTGTTAGGCGGGAGGAGGGCGATCAGGTGCTCCATCACAACCATCGCCTGTTTCAGATCGCCTGGTTCTGATTCACGCTGAGCTCCAGCTGGTTCTGTTTCGACCGAAGGCTAAGACACGTCTGGCTCGGTCTATGCAGCTCCCCGTCCTGCACCTGCAGCGCCGACAGCTGCTGGTGGAGCTCCTGGTTCTGGAACCATCGGCCGTGGATCTCCTGCTGCAGGAGCTGAGTGGCGTTGCCCTGCTGATGCTTCTGGGCCCCACGGATCTTCTCCTGTATCTCCACTAGGCGGCGAAGGGCCTGCCCCAGTGGAGTGTCACCCTGTTTGTCCGTCCTTCGGGATCCTGCAACTATGGCACTGTAACGAGTCTCTGTTGGTTGCAGGGTAGAGATGGACCAGGAGCCATAGCTGGGCAATTATATTCACAAACGTCAACAACATTTGTCTTTCCAGACATCTGTATAAATAATAACTGTGGGAGCAGTAGGAGCCCAGCCTCACTGTCAGGTGAGAGAGAGAGAGAGAGAGAGAGAGAGAGAAAGAGAGAGAGAGAGAGAGAGAGAGAGAGAGAGAGCGAGCGAGCGAGCGGTGAAAACACAGCAGCTTTTAAACGCTCTGCTAATTACCTCAATCTTATGCAGCTGCGGCCCCTTCTGGTTGCCAGTGCTGGCTCTCCCCACCTGCAGATGGCGCCAAAACCACTCCCCACTAACACAGTCACTTTTCGTCTTTCTCGTGTGTCATTCCTGGTGGAAGCTATCGATTGGAGGTTGGTTTTGGGGGTGGGGGCGTAGATGTGGGTGGTTGGACGACGGCTTTGGGCCAGGCTGCTCCCTGGGGGGGGGGGGGGGTCAGGACGGAATGAGCAGAATGAGGGAGAGGGAGAATGGGGGTGAGGGAGGGAGGGAGGGAGGGAGAAAGAGAGGTAGGGACATGTGTGGATAGTGTGTCCTGTAAGGATAAGGAGGTGACAGCAGTGTGTGTGTGTGTGTGTGTGTGTGTGTGTGTGTGTGTGTGTGTGTGTGTGTGTGTGCGTGCCTGAGTGTGTGTGCATGTGCGCACACACGCGTGTGTGTGTGTGTTTGTGTATGTCTGTGTGTGTTGCCGAACAGAAATAATGGAGGAGGAAGAGAAAAGAGAAGAAGAGGGAGGGAAGAAGACAGAGCGAGAGAAAGAGAGAGAGAGAGAGAGAGAGAGAGAGAGAGAGAGAGAGAGAGGGGAAGAGAGAGGTGTGATATTATCAATTAAATAACCCTCCCACACAGCATCTGGTGTTCCCGCTCAAGCCGTCTGTCTCTTTATCTCTCGTCACACTCTGTTTTTTGGTTTTTCTGTGCTCCCCCCCTCCACTTTTATTCTCTCTTTACGCTAATGCGTTGAGAAATGTATGCCCGTTGACAGTCGCGAAAACTTCCGCTTTCCCGCTCTAACTTTGCCCACTTCGCCCCAAAAATAATAAAAAAAGGCCCGCGTTCCCGGTATTGTGGGTTATTTAAATCCAGGGTGACTTCGCCCTTCACTGACTTTAGAGGCAGAGGATTCCATTCAAGTGAACCCTTTGACCGCACCCTAACGGCCAGATGCGCACACCGTAATTCATTTCCATTTTAAGACGTTTTGTGTCACGTTGGTTAGACGACATAATGTCAGTGTGACAGAGTGTGTGTGTGTGTGTGTATGTGTGTGTGTGCGTGTGGGGGGGGGGCACTGTGTGTCTTACAGGGACAAAGTGTGAAGAACGCCTGACTTTGTTTTTAACTTCTCCCTATATCATCCTCATCTATTTGAACTCTCTCTCTCTCTCTCTCTCTCTCCCGCTTTGTTTCTATTTCTGAATTCCTTGTCTCTCTCCCACTCTCTGGCTCGTGGCGTGCGGATCTGCGTCTGTGCCGGAGACACGGAGAGATGAGATATTGAGCAGATTAAAAAGGCCTTTTATATTAATAGACAGAATCCAATTATGAGTTTGTGCGAGATGCTGAGAGAAAAAATGTTTTGGAAAAAAATTTGCATTTTAACATTTTCGTTTTGATGTTTGATTCTGAGATGAGAAAGAGAGCGAGAGGGTGGGGGGGGGGGGGGTATGGGGTGGGGGCGGGGGGCGTTGTAGAGATTTGGTGGGAAAAAGCCTTATCACAAGCTGGTATGAGGATTGTCCGATCCCCAGGTTATCCCTAGAGTGAAGGTTTGGAGCCGGAGTTCTGGGAAGCTTCCCTGCAAATGAGTGTGAGACACAAATCGACCTGAATTTAACCATATCCAAAAAAATAATATATTACTATATGTGTGTGTGTGTGTGTGTGTGTGTGTGTGTGTGTGTGCGCGTGGTGTGTTTGTGTTTCTAGCGTTTTAAAGGGACACTTCTCACAAGCCTGATTTCTGAATCTAGGTCAGAATTGGGAATTAGACGCAGAGGAAGTAGTGATCTGCATCATAGTCATGGGGGCCAAAAGTGATATTGCAAATTAAGATAACATCTTTGGGTAACAGCAGACAACCTATCACGTATCAATATTCAATCCCTTTACATGTGGTCTAGCCATGTTGTCAGCTCAGAATTTTCTTTGGTTAATTTTATCATTGTATACTTAATCAGACTTTTTCACGATACTGCCAAATATGCTGCTGTAATTTTGAGCAAATTTGCGGAAAAGAGATCCACTGCCGTTGCTCGCCTTAAGAAGCGCTTTGAAAGCACATGTGCAACCATATACTCACGTGAAGAAAAGAACCCACTGGAACCTGCAAGCAGCTGCCGTCCTCGCTCCAGTTGAGGTTCAATGCCTTCAGTCACTTGGGGAAAATGCATTTTTGTCACAAGGATAAGCCTTCACAGAAACTTCACAATATCCAAGTCTTGAGTACATCTGAAAAGATTATTCACCTAGCTCGTCTAGATTGCGATGCAGGCTTGCTGGAGTCAATGATTTGATTGCCGCAGAAGGCCAATATCATCTTATCTGCTACAGGGCATTCTTCAGGAAGCACCAAAGCACTTAATCAGGAGCACATGTAGATAATCCATATACCCTTCTTACACAATGTGGCAGGTGAGCTTAGAGCAGAACTTGCCAGAGGTGAAATATAGTCTTTGAAAACAGTTTGGGAAAGATAATGTGAACTCATTGTAGGCATTTTCAGGGCCCTTCGACACAGAGACACAGGCAGAGATGTTGCAAACACACCAGATAATTGTAGAGAGGGGGCAAGATGGAACAAGTTGGGAGCAGATGGAACATTGTCATGACAGAGACTCTGCCTGTGTGTGTGGGGATGGGGGTTTTACCTGTACCTGCTCATTGATTGCTCTAGGCCCGGGCCCAATTATGTAGACTCAAGACGGGTGTGGCTGCTTAAACCCCGATCGCGAAATCCCCGATGCACATTACGTATAACCCCCCCGCTGGACCATTTCCATTATTTTCAAATCCTAATGTTGACAAGTACGCTTATTGATCGGGCAGCAGAGCAGATCAAGGCACCATAGCCTTTTTATTTTAATTATTTTGTCAAGGAGAAAAATCTGGATAATTTCCATCTGGATAATTGTGATTGGACGCCCCAAAACAAGGGCAAATTGCACTCAGCAGTAAATCGCCCTAGCATATCATTAGTGCAATATCTTTTGTGAATCGGATACTAAGACAGCGCACATAGCGGGTGCAATTGATGCGCAAATTCATGTGCAATTAGCGCCCACAATCCATTCTTTGTAAATTGGCCCCTGAGATACTGTGTTGGCTATACTGGTTGCTATCAAAGATCAAGGCAGACATCATGGAGTCCCCAAGGCATGATGTCATCGGTGTGATAGACCAGCATGATGAAGAAGAAATTGCGTCTGAGAGTCTGTACCTGCTGTTACGACACCTTTGCATTGGTGACAGTTACGGTGACCAAGAAAATGAGGATGAATAAACCCTGAACACAAAGCTACTCAGCATTGCTCAAGAAATTGTTTTCTTAGCATCTGGTGGATGGATACCAACATCAAAACACATTGGAATTGGAGTTGCAATACAACAAGCTACACGCTCAAAGGACTTAGTGCAGTTACTTTATGCTGCTGGGCACAACATAAGCTCTGAGTCAGTGTTGAGGACAGATACTACTATAGCAAATTGGATTTCATGTGCAGATGAACTCTGAAGCGATACTTTGACAATGGTGAAGTATTTATGCCTCTAAACTTTGTCAAGGCAAGGCTCCCTGGATACAATCATGTATGCAAGTGACAACGTAGACGTGAATGAGGAGACCCTTGATGGGAAAGGAACCTTTCATGCCTCCAAGACCGCAGCTTTCAGACAAGTGAGCCTCAAGAAGAAACCCCTAAAATAAAGATAAAACCAGGCAGATCAGAGTCAGCCAACAGGGCTGTTTGAGCTCAAGGACGGTTAAATGGAATCCCAGAAGCCCCCTCCAAAATGTCTTGGGCAAGCTACACCAGAACTTTATGATGCAGCCACAGAACTAACTACACAATCAAAGAACCAGGATCTTGCACGGATTCTGTGCAGACTACAGAACTCAGAAGATTAAGTTGATCCATCCTGATGTGACTTCAACAACCTTATGTCAAAATCAGATCACCCAAAAACAGTAGCTGGAATGCCCATCATAAATTCTTCAGCACATGACTATGACACAATTTGGACAGGGTTACAAAACTGCCACAAAATGACAAAGAAATTGGGCCAAATGTACACAATCATAACCTTTGATGAGCAGCTCTACTGCAAAGCGGAGATGCTTCGGTGGCACCACCAAATAGTGTGACAATATGATTATTCTCTTGGGTGGATTTCATGTGCAGATGAACTTTTCAAAGGTCATTGGCCAGTCTCTTGCTGATTCTGGGCTGAAGGACATTCTTTAGGGAAGTGGTGTGTTTGTAAAGAACACAACAGAACTCCATAAAGAGTGGAACAAGAGCTAAACGCAGCACTACTCTGCAAAAGGGTCGCACCATTGTAGTAGGAGGAATGTAAAGCTCCCTGCTAACTGGAATAGCTAAATTGAAATTGATGAAAACAAAGCATACCTGTCCCATTACCTATCAAATGAGCTGGAGAAACACATGCTTAATTATGGCAGCTGATGCAACAACCTAAATGTATCAGAGGCTCATCATTCGGGACATAGATGTGCTTGCACACCAACCAAGCCAACAAATTTGGACGAAAGCAGGAACACCCAAGAAACCATGATATCATGATATCAAAATGGCAAATGAGATGCTTAATGGTCTGTTGGCATTTCATGCTACACTGGATGTTACACTACTAGCCAGTTCAACGGAATAGGAAAAACAACAGCATGGAAAGTGTTCCAGCAGTGCCCTCACCTTCTCGGCAACTTTGGTGAAGATGAAGTACCAAGTCCAGCTACCTTATTCTTGGCAGAAAAATTTTCATGCAAACTGTATGACCCAAAATCAACCAGGAACTCAATCCATGAAGTTCGCTGTGCCGTTTCGGAAACTGAAAGCCATTGTTGATACTTTACCACCAACATGGGATGCCTTGACTCTGCACACCATGAGGGCCCACGTTCAAATAAAGGTTTGAAAACAGCCACTAATGACCCATCCACAGTTTTCCTCACCAATAAATTGTGGTTAGCACATGGTGGATGGCATGCTGGACCCCCAGATTTTAACCAAGTAGCCTGTACAGGCCAGATGCTTGGAGCTGACAGTAAACCGTTGCAAGGAGAGTGGAAATCAGTGCAGTACCAGGCAGTGTTGCCATGGGGCATGTGGATTTGCCCGTGCAGCTTGGCAGCAAGAATGAGGAAATAGACCTTGATCAGGATTAGTGCCGCAAAGTATGATGAAACTCACAGAACCATTGTGTTAAATGTAACAGAAACAGAAATTGTTTTACTGTACATTTTATTATTTTTGTTTTCAAATTTGACCATATTATAGACTGCAGAGGTGCTTCTTATTTATTGATTACAGAGAATGTTTCCATTACTGGAAAGATAATACCAGTGAGCCACATCAGTATTGTCATGTTATGTCCATTTGATTTGCTTCAGCCTGTTTAGAATGACAATGTTCTGAATGTTCATATTTTTTAAGTCTTGTCTTAGGCCTATGTTGTCCCTTTTGGTGTGATGCATGTTTTGCATTGTGTAAGTTAATGTATAATCAAAACAAAACAAAGTAGACAAACGTTTTTATGTAAAAACACTACTAAAGAAGTTGTCTCAAATGTATCTTTTACTATAATGTTGACAAAAATATTGAAATAACATTCAAAATACCTTTCCTTATTAATCTTTGATCTATTTCGTTTAATATAAAATAAAAAATAATAATAATAATGATTAAGAATTAAACACATGCATATTATGTTAAATTGGACCATTTGACCATATAGCATGAATTGAGTATTTGAATATTAAAGGGCTTCTAAAAGTCTTTAAAATTTGGAAATTTAAAAATGTTAATATGACAACAACCTTCTATCCAAAAAAATATGTTGTCAGCTTTTACACAAACCAGTTGGAAAAAGTCATATCGGTAGCAGTATTCTGAATTGACCCCCTGACTATCACTCTGCAGAGCGGCTCCAGTCAGTATGCACCCAAATCACACGCACACGCCTTAAAACTCCACACGCTACCACAAAATGGGATCCAATTTTTAGATTTGCACATTGGGACCGACCCACAGTTCTTAACGATTTCAAAGAAAGAATGACTAGAATGACGTGTTATTATTATGATTATTATAATCATTATTATTGTTATTATCATTATTATTATTAGTAGTAGTAGTAGTAGTAGTAGTAGTAGTAGTAGTAGTAGTATTACTCCAGTGGACAAAATGAATTATTCTAAATCAGCAAGGGCAAGTGAGGAACAGAGAGTTCAATTAAGGAGAACGGTCAGGACGATACCACTGCGTGGAGACGAGCGGGGTTTTTGGATGGAGTTTGCTTTTTGTTGCAACACCCCCACCTCCCACACACACACACACACAAACACACCCCTCCAGTTAATGATAGGCCTCTCAACTAGTACCGAGAGAAGAGAGAAGAGAAAGAGAAAGTTTCTCTTCTCGATCTTTCCCTCTCCCTCTTTCATGCCATCCTTCTCCATCCCTCCGTATTCTGAGAGTTCAGATGCTCGTTCAAAATGTCACCACCGCTAACACGGACACGTTCACACACTTAACATGCCCACTGATCAAGTAGCGGACAGTTGCACTTAGTCTCAAAAAACAGCCAAAGGTCTCTCCCTCTCTCTGTCTCTCTCTCTCTGTGTCTCTGTGTGTCTCTGTGTGTCTCTGTGTGTCTCTGTGTGTCTCTCTCTCTGTCTCTCTCTCTCTCGCTCCACATTTCCGATGCAGCACCAGTGCAGTGTTTCTTTTATTCCGTGAGAGTGGGTTTGAGTGTAGCTGCGGGCAGGGACAGCAGCGGGGTGACAAGGATACTCTGAAGCTATGACTAAGAACCATGAGCAGTGGAGGGTTTTCAAAATGTGTGTTTTTGTTGCATGTCCCTGTATGCTTAAAATCCTGTGCGTGCGCGCGTGCGTGTGTGTGTGCATGTGTGTGTGTGTGTGTATGTGTGTGTGTGTGTGTGTGTGTGTGTGTGTGCCGTGTGAGTTAGTGAGACAGGGTCCTCCCCCTCCCTCCCTCCAGAGGACCATGCTCTGATGGATGTTAATGTGGACTGACGCAGGGATGTCCCCCGGGGCAGAGAACACGGACAGCCAGGGTTGAGTGTGGAGGGGATGGGGGTGGGTGGAGGATGATGGAGGCAGTGCGGTGGTGGTGGTGGTGGGTGGGTTGGAGGGGGAGGGGGGTTCACTCCTTTAATCCATCCCCTTCTTCACAGAACTGGAGGGGTGGGGGGGGGCACTGAACCACCCAATGAATAAATAAAATCATCCTCTCCCCCCTCCACCTCCACCCTCCCACCTACCCGGACCCAACGCCTCAAGCCCTCGCACAGGAGCACTTAAAAGCATTTTAACAAGAGTCACTTCATTAAATATGGACTTCCTGTCTGCTAAAAAAAAAAAAAAGAAAGAGGGGAAAAAAAAAAAAACCCCGGAAGGAAAACTCTCATAATCTGACTTTTCTAATTGTGAGAGATATGGATTGGGAGCATGGAAGATGGGTAGCATGGAAAGAAACGGAGACAAAAGAAGCAGATAAGACGGAAGGAAATGAGATGGAAGTAGATCAAACCGTGTTAAAACAGGTGTCATGGGATGGTAAGATGAAGAAGGGGCAGAAGTGCATTCATTTCACCGCGTCGAGGGACGTCCGACGTCCAGGCTCCTTGTTCTGCGCGACGGCCGCAGCTTCACGATCACACTGGCCGCCAGGAGCATGTCCGAATATCTACGTCTTTTTTTTCCAAGCCTGTAGCTCCACCAGAAAGGTCCTAAATAAATGATTGATGTGGGTATGAATAAAAGATGGACGGCTGGGCCTCAACTGAGCAACTGCCGCATTAAAATGAACTTTTTCCTGATGTACGAATCGTTTGTTTTCTGTTCAAATATAAAGCGTAGGCCAAGAGAATATAACCCCCTTTGACCCTTTTTCGCCATGACAACGGTCCCAGCGGGCATCGCGGTGATATCATCGCTCTCCCTCTCTCTCCTGCATGACTATGCCAATGCACCTGCCTGTGTAGTGACGAGCCTAACAATCTCCAAACCACAAAGGTAAATACCGAAGCCGTCCTCCATCGCCTGCTGAAGGACGGCTTCTTCATTTCATTCCAATTCAGTTCAGACGGAGGAACCTTGTACCCGTCCCGAGATTCTCCCGACAGCTGACGCAAAAACACTTTTTGGATTCGACGGGAGTCGTTTGGGGTTCGGGGAGGCAGCGTCGTGTCTGCGGCACCTTTAAGGGGTACGAATGGGACTCCAAAGTGGGTCAGAGTAAAAATATCTTCAACAATTATTCATGGAACCCCGCCCCATCCCCGCCATACACCCCCCCAACAGACACACACACACACACACACACACACACACACACCCTGTGAAGAAGAAAAAGGAAGAAAAAAAAACTCTGCATTGCACTGCAGTGAGGGGGAGAAGAAAAAGGCAAGAACAGAGGGTGACAGAAGAAAAGAGAGCGATAGAATGGGAGCATGGGATGGTGGGAAGGATGGTGGAGGTTAGCGGAGGAGTAACACGAGTGAAAACAGAGTAAATAGTGGGTGATTTGTTGACTTGTTCGGGCTGCGGTCCATGATGAAACATGGATGCAATGGGGAAAGAGTGCAAGGGCAGAAAACGTCTCGTGTGAGGCTGGATGCAGGACGGTGCTGGTCACCAGGAAGCCTCCCGCTAAACACCAACACATAGATGGACCAAAGGTTCACAGGCGTCTTTGAACTGCAGAGAGCCAATAGGGAGAACATGGAAGGAACCGAAAAGTGAACTTTGTGTTATTGGAAGTGCAATGATTTTCCTGTCAGATCCTGAAGGTTAGACTATTGTGTGTGTGTGTGTGTGTGTGTGTGTGCGTTTGCTTGTACGTGTGTGTGTGTGTGTGTGTGTGTGTGTGTGTGTGTGTGTGTGTGTGTGTGTGTGTGTGTGTGTGTGTGTGTGTGTGTGTGTGTGTGTGTGTGTGTGTGTGTGTGTGTGTGTGTGAAGTTGGGAATTGTCACATTTTTTTGGGGTAATGCTCTCTCAGCACGCATTGTGATTGGAGCGTGGCCCAAAGTGAGGCTCCGATTGGCGGAGAGTGAGATTCCAGCGCAGCAGAAGGGTGTCATGGCTGCCAGGTCCCTGTAGGTCTGCACTGTAAATCCATACATTAATCAGAGGCAGCAGGGAAAGATCAAAAGAGCCTGCTCCATCATTACTCTGAAAAGAACTTTGATGTGTGTGTGTGTGTGTGTGTGTGTGTGTGTGTGTGTGTGTGTGTGTGTGTGTGTGTGTGTGTGTGTGTGTGTATGTGTGTGTGTGTGTGTGGGGGGGGGGGGGGGGGTATGTGTGGTGTGTATTAGAAATTAGAACGAGGACGAGATACAGCAAGAAGAGAGGGGGGGGGGCAGAGAGAGACAGAGGGAGCTAAAGAGAAATAGAAAGTGTGTGTGTGTGTGTGTGTGTGTGTGTGTGTGTGTGTGTGTGTGTGTGTGTGTGTGTGTGTGTGTGTGTGTGTGTGTGTGTGTGTATGTATGTGTGTGTGTGTTAAGAGGATGGAGGGAAGACGCTGGTATAGGAGAGGCAGCTAGATGAGGCTTACTAATGGCTTAAACGTATTAAGAAAACCACACACAATGCATTATTTGTGCAATACACAAAATTCCCCCCATAATAATTCCATTGTAATGACAATTCCAGGCAAGATCACATGTGCGCATGTGCATGTGGGCATAGTCATATTACCTGTGAACATAGGTCCTTCCACGAACACGCCGTGCTCCTTGTCCCTGTGTCAGTGCGCGCATCAGCCGTGGGGATGTGCGCAGGCGCGGGTTCACACCGCGCGTCCCATAACGCCTTGGTATCACACCTCATCCACGAGGCCCGACTGCCCCGCGGTGGTCACACGACGTCACTGCAGCGCCTGTGCAGCATCCCAGGGAGCCGCCATCAAATGGTGTGCCCCCATCGCAGCCTGCAGTTACCATGGAGACGTGGGGCTGCAGCCTGTAATTGGCTGGTGTGTCCACACTTGTTTGTGGTTTCCAGTGTGTGTGTGTGTGTGTGTGTGTGTGTGTGTGTGTGTGTGTGTGTGTGTGTGTGTGTGTGTCTGTGTGTGTGTGTGTGTGTGTGTGCATGATGAATGGGGGTGTATCCGGGATTGGCTTAGTCTGCTGTCTATAATAAACAGTTAATGTTAGTCAGGAAAAATGAATACGGTCACCATCTGCTCAATCCACGTCTGTGCATTATGTGCTCTCTGTGCATGTGTATGTGTATGTGTGTGTGTGTGTGTGTGTGTGTGTGTGTGTGTGTGTGTGTGTGTGTGTGTGTGTGTGTGTGCGTGGGTACCATGGAATGCACACACAATGTGCTGCAATGGGAGAAGGATTAGGGCGGCAACGAAGGAAAAGCAGGAAAAAAAGAAAAACAAGAGGGAGTGTGGGAGAGCAGATACACACTGTAAAAGAGAGTGAATCATGGAGAAGAAATAAAGCAAACAAGAAAGAAAGAAAAAAAGAGAAAGCAAGAGAAAAAAGATGATCCATCTCGGCCAAATCATATGTGCTTAGATCCGGGGGAGACGCAGATACAGGTGAGCACAAGTAGGACACAGGGCACCAATCCTGCGTAGCATCCTGTGTAGCATCCTGTGTAGCATCCTGTGTAGCATCCTGTGTAGCACGCGACTCTTTAACTTTAAGCGCACAGAGCTTGTGATGATGCTCTGTAGTGTCAGCTGAACCTGACGTCATCACAGTAGGGTGACAGATTTGAACATAAATATGAACATATGGTGCATACAAGGACAATTCAAAGTGTTTTGCATAAGGCACAAAGATGTATGAAAATAAAGTAAAATAAAAGCATATAAATAAAAAGGTACAAACATATGAAAAAAAAAAGACAATAATAAAATCACAGAGATAGACATTCAAAGATGACAGGACTCAACCCAACTAGAAACTCAGTACAGTTGTTACACACTCCAAATAAAAATCTATAAAACCCACAACAAAAGACAATGATTAAAGCTTAAACTGTAATTTAAAATAGGTTGATTATTTACTGAAAAACGAGTTGCAAATATTGTAACTACTTTTGTAAAAGGATAAGATAAGATAAGATAAGATAAGATAAGATAAGATGAAATAAGACAAGATAAGATAAGATAAGATGAGATAAGATAAGTTAGATAAGATAAGATAAGATAAGATAAGATGAGATAAGATAAGATAAGATAAGATAAGATAAGATAAGATAAGATAAGATAAGATAAGATAAGATGAGATAAGATAAGATAAGATAAGTTAGATAAGATAAGATTAGATAAGATAAGATAAGATAAGATAAGATAAGATGAGATAAGATAAGATAAGACAAAATAGGACAGAGATAAGATAAGATAAGTTAAGTTAAGATAAGATAAGATAAGATAAGACAAAATAGGACAAAGATAAGATAAGTTAAGTTAAGACAAGATAAGATAAGATAAGATGGGATAAGATAAGCTAGATAAGATAAGATAAGATGGGATAAGATAAGTTAGATAAGAAATGATGAGATAAGATAAGACAAAATAGGCAGATAGATAACATAAGATAAGATAAGAACAGATAAGATAGGATGAGATAAGATAAGACAAGTTAAGATGAAATATGATATGATAAGATAAGATAAGTTAAGATGAAATAAGATATGTTAAGATAAGATACTATAAGTTAAGATAAGCTAAGTTAAGTTAGGATAAGATAAGATAAGATGAAATAAAATAAGATAAGATAAGACAAGATAAGATAAGACAAGATAAGATAAGATGAGATGAGAGAAGATAAGATAAGATAAGATAAGATAAGATACGATAAAATAGGAAAATAGATAGATAAGATGAGTTAAGGTAAGATAAGATAAGATAAGATAAGATGGGGATAAGATAAGTTAGACAAGATAAGATAAGATAAGTTAGATAAGATAAGATAAGATGAGATAAGATAAGATACGATAAAATAGGAACATAGATAAGTTTAGTTAAGTTAAGTTAAGATAAGATAAGATAGGGATAAGATAAGTTTGATATGATAAGATAAAATAAGATTAGATAAGATAAGATAAGTTAGATAAGATAAGATAAGATGAGATAAGATAAGATACGATAAAATAGGAACATAGATAAGATAAGATAAGTTAAGTTAAGATAAGATAAGATAAGATGGGATAAGATAAGTTAGACAAGATAAGATAAGATAAGATAAGATAAGATAAGATAAGATAAGATGAGATAAGATAAGATACGATAAAATAGGAACATAGATAAGATAAGATAAGATAAGACAAGATAAGATGAGATAAGATAAGATACGATAAAATAGGAACATAGATAAGATAAGTTAAGTTAAGATAAGATAAGATAAGATGGGATAAGAAAAGTTAGACAAGATAAGATAAGATAAGATAAGTTAGATAAGATAAGACAAGATTAGATAAGATGAGATAAGATAAAATAGGAACATAGATAAGATAAGATAAGTTAAGTTAAGATAAGATAAGATAAGATAAGATGGGATAACATAAGTTAAGTTAAGATAAGTTAAGATAAGATAAAATAAGATATGATAAGATAAGTTGAAATAAGATAAGATAAGAATGTATTCATCCCCTGATGATGATGCGGATGTTGACCAGCGAAGTCGTTAGAAAAGTGCAAGTAAAAGAAAGATAACAAATAAAAATGTAATAAAATATATGCAGGTCTATATATATCTAAAAACGTGTTATTGTTCATTTCATAGAAAGTACATAATGAACTGGGTGCATTACACATTAAAACATATCACACATATAATCCGAAGGGATCAAAGGAATAAATAGTAATTATTTATGAATGTGTTGATATGGATGGCGTTACAGTTTGTTATTGAACTTATTTACTCTACTGCCACCTGCTGACCATATGAATATACTGTACCTCGGTATAGTCTTTCTTTCTTTCTTTCTTTCTTTCTTTCCTTCTTTCTTTCTTTCGTTACTTACTTTGGAAGCAACTTCGGATAAACATCCAAAAAAAAAAAGTATTTCGGAATTGACATTAAGCGGAGTGAGGAGCATGATGTCCATCATAACGGTCACGCCAGTGAAACCATGAAACAGTTGGGAGCATTAGAGATGTTGATGACACGTTATGTATCCATCTGGTGGGTATTTATTTTCATTTATCTGATTTAATTCATTCTACATAATTAAATTAAATTAAATTAAATTAAATTAAATTAAATTAAATTAAATTAAATTAAATTAAATTAAATTAAAGTGATTCAAATGATTCTATTCATTTATTTTCTGACAGTTTGAATGCAGTTCTCCGCGCTATACACGATGTGGCAGCATCCCCATTGTGCAAACACTGTGCGTTCCAAAACCATTCAAACACCTGTTTCCAAAGAGTCTTTGTTCAGGTAAACCAGCCAGGACGTCTTGATATATAAATCCATGTATTTTTTTTTCATTATTATTATTATTTTTTAATCAAAAGTCAGACTAATTTTCTTCGTGAATAAAAGAGCTGAATCACATGAAGTTGATCTGTCTGCCTGTCATTTATCTATTTATCTATCTATCTATCTATCTATCTATCTATCTATCTATCTATCTATCTATCTATCTATCTATCTATCTATCTATCTATCTATATCTATCTATCTATCTATCTATCTATATCTATCTATATCTATCTGTATCTATCTGTATCTATCTATCTATCTATCTATCTGTATCTATCTGTATCTATCTATCTATCTATCTATCTATCTGTATCTATCTATCTATCTATCTATCTATCTATCTATCTATCTATATCTATCTATCTGTATCTATCTATCTGTATCTATCTGTATCTATCTATCTATCTGTATCTATCTATCTATCTATCTATCTATCTATCTATCCATCTGGAAAAGCAGGTTCCACCGCTTTTATTTTTATATTTGGGCTTTTTGCTACTGACGAGTGAGTATCGGAAAATCTTATTAAGGCGATCATTTGATATTCTTATCACCATGGACTGAAGGGACATAGACTTAGACGCACGTGGTTATGTTCAATTGAAGTCGTGCATTCGAAACTGGGGTCAAACAGTTTGATTTCCACTCCGGAATTTCCATCAAAAAACCCCCCCAAAAAAACCACTACATGATTACGCGATCAAGTCGAGTCGACGGCTTCACATCAGCGTTTTCAGTTCCGACGATCGTCATTCGAATTGGGAGCCGGACCTGCGCTCCATACGCCGAGTGATTTAAAAAGCCCCCTGATTGGGCAGGGAGCGATCGTCCCGGCGGGCCCTGCGCTCCTACCAACGCGTGGAGCGAGACGCGAGCAGTCACGCCGTGCCCACACACACACACACACACACACACACACCCCACACACACCACACACACGCACGCACGGAGCGCAAAAGGGGGGGACGCCGCGGCTCCACGTCCACAGTCGCGTCTTCGCGAGCGTTCGAGGAGCGCAAAGTAGCAGAGCCGGCGCGGGGGTAGGACATGCACGGAGCGGAGAGGGGCTGAGTTCACACCGCCGACCCCCACCCCCCCTCCCAACCCCCACCCCCCCCCCAAAAAAAAGAAGGTATAGAAGCTTTCGGGTTCAGAGAGAGAGAGAGAGAGAGTTTCTTGGAGAGAAGGAACTCCTGGAGCTCTTGGAACTCTCCGAGAGGTGCGCGCAGCGGGAAGACAAGGGACGCGCAGACTTTTACGGCGAGATTAGTTTTTTTTTTTTTTTTTTTGGTGGGGTTTTTTTTTTTTTTGTTTTGCTTTGTTTTGTTTTGTTTTGTTTTGTTTTGTTTTGTTGTGGGGGAGCACAAACATGAACGTCGGGGATGAGAACCTGCTGAAGTCCATCAGCAACGACACGCTGCTGGACCTCACGCAGCGCTACGGCCAGTCCGCCTTCGGCTTCGGCGCCGCGAGCCACGGCGGCACCGGCAGCCCCGGCCGCTTCCCCCTCACGCCCGCCGCGGACTTCCTCGCCGGTCAGACCGGCAAGAGCACCGAGAGCGGCGGGGAGCAGACGAGCGACGACGACGACGGCTGCTTCGACTCTCTGGAGCCGCGCAAGAGGGGGTCGGGCTTCGACGACGACGACGACAAGCACGACGGGGGTCCGCTGGCCAAGAAGCCCAAGGAGCAGCGCTCACTGCGGCTCAGCATCAACGCGCGGGAGCGGCGGAGGATGCACGACCTGAACGACGCGCTGGACGGGCTGCGCTCCGTCATCCCGTACGCGCACAGCCCGTCGGTGCGCAAGCTCTCCAAGATCGCCACGCTCCTCCTGGCCAAGAACTACATCCTGATGCAGGCGCAGGCCCTGGAGGAGATGCGGCGGCTGGTGGCGTACCTGAACCAGGGCCAGGGCGTCGCCTCGCCCATCCCCGCCGCCCTGGCGCCCTTCGGACAGGCCGCGGTGTACCCGTTCTCCGGCTCGGCGCTGGCGACCTGCGCGGAGAAGTGCGCCGCTTATTCCGGGACGCCGTCCGGTCTTTTCAAACACTGCAACGACAAGCCTTGATGCGGAGCAACAGCCAAGAAGAACCAGAACTTTTTTAAACCTGATGCATCCATGTCGGTCTCCCCCCTCTCCCTCTCTCTCTCTCTCTCTTTTTCTCTCTCTCTCCACTCCCGCAGCTGATTTAAATCATTGTGTGAATAATGGTTTTTAATTCCTGTAATTAATGACTTTCAAAATAACTTCTGCAACGTGTGGTCCAGATAAAAAAAAAAAAAAAGGTTATTTAAGCCTAATCATGGCAGGAAAAAAAATAGTTCTCAAAATGGGTTTAAGCGGTGTATAAGGCGAGCACAGCGAGTTCCTCTCATTTTCTCCAGACAATTTCCCAATTTCTGAGTTTGATTCATAGTGGGTGAATTTGTGAGGGTTTTAACGCTTTCAGCCATTTTTTTTGTAAACTATGCAACATTCTACAAAACCATGTCAACTTGTAAAATGTTCAATTGAAGACGCGATGAGAATATGAGATCAAACTTCTGGATTCACAGTGACTGTACTGATGCTCTGTGTGAAATATCAAAATGTGATGTAGGCTATAATATATTTTTTAAGAAAATGTGTAAAAACTAGTTTTTTGTTTGTTTTTGTTATTGCACACTTCACACGATTGTATTGTACAACTGTGAAAAAGAAATTTGCCCAAAGTCTGGCTGCCATGACACGAAAACAGCCTGTGAAGAGTCATTTTGGTTGTGTCGCAACATGATTTTCATATATTGTTTATATGTCTTTATAATTAAATCTCATATCTATGCTTGCATCTGTTTTTCCTTCATTCCAGCCTGTCTGTCATCATTACATGCCGGTTACCACAAATATCACATCATGCGTTATAAGAACATAATAATAACTTAATTTAAATTGAATTTTTCACAACTAGAGTTACATTTAAATATGCATCATAACGAAACATACAGCCTATTAAACAAGCAACACCGCATATGGCATTTTCACCATACGGCATGATGGGTAAATATACGTTATTTTAAAAGCTTCTATTTATATAATATGTATTTTATCGTTGTTGCATGTTGTGTGAAAAAATGATATTAATGTTACTTACTACGACACTTAAAAAATGAGAGAGTTTAACAGTAGTCCACAGCCACAAAATCCCCGCAGTGTGGCTGTGATTTGATGGCCACTCGTTCTTCACTGACAAAACAATTCCAGTTATCCAAACTCAACGCAATGCGCATATTGGTGTCTCCCAAAATGTGAAGCCAGTACTGACAGTGCTTCCTATTCCTATCTTTCTGTATGAGCCAGGCTCAGCGATGCCTGGTGGGGCCTGGTGGGGCCTTGCCGGCTCTGAGGAGGAGGGACCCACGATGCGCCCGGGGCCCCAGGAGCCAGGACCTGTCTGAGGGGGTTAGCTGACGCGGGCCTCCTCACAGCGCAGTGCAGGGACACTTATTAACACGATTCCAGCTCCTGTCTCCATCTTCGCCTTAATTTGACCAATGTCACAGGGACAATTTGTTCTGCAGGTTTCGGAGAGCGGAACAACAGTTCGCCAACAACCCCCCATCTTGGTGCTTGATGGTGGTCACAAACTTATTTACCATCCACGGTCAAGTTTAATTTATTTTTTAAATCCACAAAAGGAAAAAAATGTATGATGTATTTAATAAATCTTCTGTTGTTGCTGTATAGGCTGATTAACAGCATCCTTAATAATAAAGAAATATATTGTAATATGGTGTGATACACAATCTCTTTTTAAGGGTTTAAATGAACCTGCCCTGGTATTGTCCTTGCA
This sequence comes from Zeus faber, assembly GCF_960531495.2. Lineage (NCBI taxonomy): Eukaryota > Metazoa > Chordata > Actinopteri > Zeiformes > Zeidae > Zeus > Zeus faber. The sequence continues at coordinate 22,489,834 of NC_137194.1, read as the reverse complement.
TTTTAGGCTATATGACAAACTTAATAATACTTATAGATGCAGGCTGACTTAGTAATCATTCTGCACCTAAGTTTAAGTTTAAAATATACGTATTTAAATATTTAGTATTGGAATTAGTTGAATTATTGGATTTGATTATAATTTGAGGTAATTTATTGATTGCTGATTCTTCTGATAATGATCTACCTCCTTGTGGTGGAATTAATGCTTTTGTCCAACGCAGACAAGTGTACCCCACCAGAGCCAGCCGACCTGTGTCAGCGAATAACTGATCCTCCCCAATCTCCTTTATCCACATGTCACAACAGCAGACCAGTCCCAATGTCCCAAAGGGGCCGTGAGATGAATCAGGGCTTCTCCGAGGCCCCGACAGGACGCCGGGGCCCTCACAGACGAGATGTGATAAACGCGATGGGCGTTGTGGAGCTGCGGGGCTCCTGGGTGACACCGGCCCACGAGCCGTCTGATTCGGACGCTTGGCTTTTTGCACGGACGGACGCCGGTCACTTCCGCTACGCAGGCCTGTAAATGTCCAGCAGAGCTTTGATATTTGTTATAATTATCCTTGTGGTCAGGCTTTGGCACGGCGGCAATGTTTCCTCCGACATGGTTGGGCATTTGTGCGTCGAGACAGAATTGTCGTGATTATTTACAAAAATGGCACCACTTCCTGTGACCTCCGTGGCCTGGAAGCAATAGAGAGGGAATACACTGTAAAGAAAAGAAAGAAAGAAAGAAAGAAAGAAAGAAAGGAAAGCCTTAATCTGAAACACTTAATGTTATAATGATCTGGCATGTGACAACTAGTTTTCTCATTTAATTTGTAGTTTATTGTTATTATGTCTATGCTGCCATTCACTTGCATTGTAAACACCCCATCATTCTGTAAGGTGATCAAATAAAACACCATTTAGGCAGTAGGACTGTGTTTTCTCCTCAACATTATAGTTTTCATTGAGTATTATCAATAACTATATTTCTTTCAACGCTCCATGTGAAGTGATTATTTTGACTTGTAAAAATTTTACGCACAATTTACTTTTCCAATCGCGGCGTGATAAAGTAAAATTTATGCTCAGCCGTGAATATACTCCGAGGACCATCTGAGAATCGGCCATTACGAGATACTAAGCACAGCAAAAAGATAATTTGATTAGGCCTTCTCAAAGATCATGCCTTTAATTTAAAAAAATATATGACATTTATGAGGCGTTTATCTTCCTGTACTTTGAAAGATAAGAGTTCCTCAGACTTTACTTTTACAAAAATGCCGCTTATTTAAACACATCTCCATATATGACTTTCAGTGACAATTTATATTGTAAGAAAATCTAGCAGGGTAATAATGTTTGGATTGGATAACAATGTTAAATCAAAAAAACTCTGTTGAGCAGGATTATTTATTTCAAAACCAGTGTTAATCACACATATGATCACACAGAGGTGAGGACCTAAATCACCCACCGTCGCTGTTGTTCACATAACGAACTTCGTGTCCACAGTAATTGTGAAAATACAAAGTGAAATTAGATATTAGATTCATGCTCATTATTGGTACTGGCACTCGTTCCGCAGAGGGCTTTTGGAAAATAACGCAATTGTGTTGGTTAAATAAATGAATTTGAGTTCCGGAACACAGGTTAAAACAAGACGTGGATAGTGGATCTACCACCGAGCTGCAGACCCCGCTCTCAGAAATTAACCACCTCATTGATGTCGACAAAAAAACAGCAGCCCGGGACCAGACTGCGCGGTGTCTGTAAACATTTGCGTTTGCTCCGAGCGCGATGGAAGAGGAGTGATTTCATTAGCATGGCTGCGAGCTTTGAGGTATGTTTGTGTGCTTTTCCTCTAACCCGACGCCATAGCACTAAAACATATGCCCTTAA
>NC_137194.1:22480445-22485445 GCF_960531495.2 Zeus faber | reverse complement strand
TCCAGTGGGCAGGCTGCAACACACTGTTCCCTCTCTCTCTCTCTCTCTCTCTCTCTCAATCTCTCTCTCCAAACGAGAGACAAGATTAATGGCACTTCCTGTTGCAGGCGATCTCGCGCAGGCCTAATTAAAACCAGTGGAACATGCGCGTGGCCAAGGATCAGTGGCTTTTAATGAGGAGCTTGTAGGTTGATTTGGGTCTCATTTTCTGCTTAATAAGGCCGGTTTAAAAAGTAATTTTGGATGGATGTGACTCCTTTAAACCTGCTCATTATCAACGATAGCGCCTCACTTAAGTACTTGAGGAAATGCTGTGTTTAATTAATATTGTGTCGCACATGTGGATTAGCTGACAGGCCGGAATGGCGGAGCGGGCGCGGGCGAGCGAGGGGGCTAGAATTGATGAAGAACTTTCAAGGGCACTGATTTCATTAAGCAGCTTCATTAGGGCCCAAATAACTCTTCATGTCATTTCAATGCTTCAGTCACTTTGCGCGCGCATTCACGCACGCGCGCACATACACACACACACGCACGCACACACACACACACGTGCGCGCGCGAATCAAGAGGATGAGGTGAGCTTTTCCCATTAGACGCGGGACCAAAACAACGGCATTTTAAAATGATGTGTCTCTGAGCCCCAAATCTGCAGTCGCAAAAACAATATCTATTCCTTCTCTCGTGTCGACCGGCGCCGCGTAATCTTATTTTCCTCTGGTGTTTTTCCACCTTTAATTTGTCCCCCATTCATTTCAAGTCCGCGCTGTGAGTCGTAGAACTTTGGTCGGTCGTCCTGCTCCGCTTTAGCCTCTAAAGGCTCTTACGTCCCCTTCATCCCATTGTGTCTAATCTTCTTAACCCCCCGACTCTGCTGTACGACGCCCAGTGGAGTCAGAAAAGCACTGAACTCGAGGGGCTTTGAGCGCCCTGCGGTTCAATCTCCAGGATTTCTCTCTCTCTCTCTCTCTCTCTCTCTCTCTCTCTCCTTTTTTTTTTCCTTTGTTGCCGCGTTGGAAGTCGCTTCTCTCAATGGTCAGAGGGTGATGAAGCCTATTTCCATTTATCTAGTTGTGTAAACTGCTCTTGTTATACTCAGAAATGTTTTCAGAGTTGAATAAATGAGTGAATTATTATATTTCTAATTTTTACAATATATATTTGAATCTGAATCTGTACAGTACATGATAAAAACGTAATTCTTTATACTTTATATTAGGATTATTTGCGTCATGAGGAGGTGTAATGTACATGTACATGTGGCTGGTAGGACGGTTGGTATACATCTTAATGTAAAGGATTATTTTTCTCTTCTTTCTCTTTTCTTTTATATCAAACAGCTTTTGTATTAAATGAGCAAAAACAAGTGTCTTATTTAATGAAATGCCTCTAGATTTAAGGAGAACTGCTTGTAGAACATTGTAAACAAAGACAATATTAAGCAATATTGCAAAGATGATACAATAAAGCATTTAAAAAAAGAAATTACTTACTGTAAATATGCGTTAGGGGAGTAATTCTATTACTTTGGAGAGAAATATTGGAGTAGCAACGGCTCACCTCTGCTGTCAGGGCATTTACTTTCCTTTTTATTAAACCTTTTATCAATCACATCAATTCAATGGGGACGGTTGCGATTGCCCTGTCGTGTCGGCTGATGCATCTCTCTAAATGTCGGATCAATAAAAAAAAAAAACTTCTGAAGCCAATCACTCCGAAAATACAGGAGTTTTCCCCCAGTTCACCAATTTGCATGGGAAGCTGAGAGAGAGAGAGAGAGAGAGAGAGAGAGGGAGAGAGAGAGAGAGAGGTATAATGGGGGAGCTATTTTTCGGGGAAGAGATAAGTGGGGGGGGGGGGGGCGTAGGCCCCCACGCTAATCTCAACAGCGGGGACCTATTTCCATTAGTTTGGCGGGACTTGTTGATAGCATTCACACTGCGCTCCATCCTATCAGGTAGCATCGCAGTCTTTGAAGGATTAACGCAAATAAGAGGGTTTTTAGGCTGTTTGGCCCACGGGATAAGTCCTTTGAAATACTGTAATATTGTCATAGTAATATTGAAAATGGATTTTTCTTTTTTTTTGCGGGTTATGCATTCAGAGGTTCCTTGAGGATACCCGACGAGAGGAGAGGAGGAGGGCGCGGGGGGGGGCGGGAGAGATAGAGGTGGAGAAGGATAACACAAAGGGACGTGTAATGCTTTGTGGAGATTTTGTCGCCGGTTGTACGGCATGGAGGTCACGCAATGTACAAACCACCCCTCTCTCTCTTTCTCTCTCTATCCCTGTCTCTATTAGCAGCGTTATCGTTGCGCGGACTTTTCTCCCTGGTCCTGACGGAGCTTCATCTTTTTTTTTTCAAAGGGGTGGTGCAGTAGCCTCGGGGCGGCAAACGCTGACGCCTGCCGCCGCTGATCCAGTCCGCTCTGGATAAGCCACGTCTCCGCTACCTTGTTATTCTTCTTTTTTTTTTTTTCATAGAATGCAAATAAGAGGATAATAACGCCAGATATGATCCGCCGAGACAGTTATTGTTTCCCCACCGATTGTTTTGATCCAGAGTGAAACAACAGAAAAACACCTCTTGTGTTTGTTTTCGGGAGGTACCGTTCCGTATCTCCTGCTGTTTGTTGTTTTGAACGATACGAAAAGAGGAGAAAGGGAGGGGGGGGAATATACAATAATGCAAGAGAAGGAGAACCTTTGTTTTGTGTCCACCTTGTTTGGAAACGCAAAACTTGAGAAACAAAAACATATTCTCATCAGTCGATTAAGGATCCGTTTAGGTGGTGCTGTGTCAGTCATTAATTCAGCACTATCTCAGAAGTCCACTGGCCACACGGAGGAGGTCTCCTACCTGCGACCTTCAAGGTTGATCTGAGCGGAGGGCAGACGGCAGACAGCTGCCCATCACTCTCATAATGGTTATTCCATTAGAGGACCCAAGATGGTGTTTGTGTGTGTGTGTGTGTGCGCTTGTCATTTGTGAGTCTAATTAGCCGGCGCTGTTAATGGAGGAGGTGACTTTGGGAGCGACGGACGAATGACACTCTTTGCTTTATTTCCGTGGTAAGGTCTGCGATGGAGGAGGAGAGAAGGAAGATGGGAAAAATGTGGAGAATATGGGAGATGGGAAAAAAAGACCTCAACTAGAGGAAGAGTCAAGGGTGAAAGGAGGGTCATATTGGCATTATTTATGAATGAATTGCTGTGTGTGTGTGTGTGTGTGTGTGTGTGTGTGTGTGTGTGTGTGTGTGTGTGTGTGTGTGTGTGTGTGTGTGTGTGTGTGTGTGTGTGTCTGTGTGTGTCTGTGTCTGTGTGTGTATGAGTAGCATGCCGTATGTAAGTAGGTCCAGGTCGCCTGCCGTTCCCTCTGTTGCATCAAGGATTATCCCAGGAAGTGAAGTGGAGCTAGAGTAATGTGAAGTGTGTCTCTTACTGTAAGACTGCCCAAAATGCACGCGCACACACACACACACACACACACACACACACACACACACGCGCGCGTGCGCACGCACACGCACGCATGCACACACACACACACACACACACACACACACACACACACACACAAATATCTAAGATATACTGTACATTCATGCATACACACACACACACACATACTGGAGGCACACACTGTACATGCATGCACTCACACACACACATACACACACACACACACACACACACTAATGCACAAACATCCATCCACACACCTATACTTTAAAACTAATTGCAAAACTAAATACAAGAATGCAAAATTATTTCAGTTCCCTTAAATGTTATTGTGGAAATCTCAACAAGATAATATTCACTTTTGTACGCGGTCCCGAATTGTGTTACCTAAAATCTGGAACTTTTCATATTTCATATCCAAAATGTGTTTGTCTACCACCTGGCTGCAACCAAACAAAAACCCAGCCGCTCAATAACAAATCAATGTATTACTTTTCGGAAAATGAAAATGTATAATATGACTGCGAGCTAAATCCCTAAGTCAGCGTAATTCTTCTATTCATAAAGCAACAATGAAAAAACGTGTTTTATGATCCCTGTCGAAGGAATTACATGGGATCATTTATCTGCCCTTTGCACATACACACACACACACACACACACACACACACACACACGCACGCATAAGTTGCCCCCTGAACATGCACCCACGCACACACACACACTGATCTTTTCTTATAAGTTGAACATGGGATTTATGGTTCCATTTTCATTTTAATCACGGCAATGGGATCAGATAAGCTGCCGGGATGGGCTTGTTCCCGGCTCCGTTGATTGTTTTGATTGAGTTTCCTTTGTTTGGCAGATATGTAATACGGTCTGGTTAAGAGGATTTGATGAGAGGGAGGGGTTATTCTGTGATTTAATCATGTTCGGAAAGGTAACCCTGTGGAAGTGCACTCCACAGACGGGCAGAACGTAGGGTTTTAATAACTCAAGAAAAGTTGAGGAATTCTTATTCATATTAACTCCCAAAAATGGTCCTCAGAAGGTTGAGATGAGAGAAATGGTCATGTATTATTAACATTTTCTGGCTACTTGTGTATATGTGGCAATTTATAAATTGTGTTTGATAAAATTGTATTCAATTAAATTTTACTCATTTGTTATCCAATTCATTTTATGTGATTTTTTTTTCTCAAACCATCAAGCTTTTAAAAAATGCTATACACAACAATAATCACCATGACATATTCCTTGAACCTGTGGGCCTACAGTACATATAAATGCCCCTGGCGAAACAAAATCACTCTGATTTCTGACATAGTTTCCCTTGATATATGCCAATTGATTAAAAAATAATAATAATATATTGATAATATTTATACTGTAGGCAACAAAAAATATTTCACTGCATTTTGAAAATTTAGGGGCACAGACGTAACTTTAAACAGGTAATCATTTTGATTTTTTGTGAGAGATTTGGTTGGTGCATTAGTGGCGGTGATGTACGTGTGTGAGTATGTGTATGATTTAGG
>NC_137194.1:22450445-22477945 GCF_960531495.2 Zeus faber | reverse complement strand
TGTGTGTTTGTGTGTGTGTGTGTATGTCTTGGCACCCCTCCCAAAAAAAACCCCATAATGAATATCTGCTGTTCCTATTATCTTCTTTTAAGTCCTTTGATGTTGATGTTACATATTATTCTTATTCTTATTCTTATTCTTATTCTTATTCTTATTCTTATTCATAATAAAATGTATTACCCTGTTGTAATTGCTCAGATTTTTTATTTTTAATCTCCTTGGCGTTTAAAGTAAAAGTAAGGCTATAAGTATCAGGAGCACAGCAACCACAGTACGTACAGAGATGGTTGAGGTCTCGTTAGAACTGGAATGTTTCAGACGTCTTGCCGTTCGAGTTTGATCAATATCGATGTACATTTGGAGCAGAAATGAGTGGAAAACTGTAAATTTACCATAAGTAGAAGAACGTTGGCGCAATTTGATAAGTTTCAGGAGTGGGGCACATTGTGACATCATCATCCGTTATATAAGTTATATATAAGTGGTTTTAAGTAAATTAAAAGTTATATAAGTCCAAGCTTCATCATTCATTCATCCGTCATTCACATCCGGCAACTTGTGCCCTGTAGACCGCATAGACATCCTGCGCAGACAGACAACCAGAGCTGATGCTGCGTTTAAAGGAAACTCTGAATTTTTTTTTAAACAGGGTCCCTCTGCTCCGACCTCGCAGTGGACTTGGAGTGGCCCTCGATCACAACAGGTTTTCCTTAGTGCAGCCTAACCAAGTGGCATCGCCAGTAAGTAAAGCAGGAGTGGACAGAACATCCATCCTTAGAGGTCAGTCACACTCGTGTTCAGGAAATGACCAAACAAATCTCAGAAGACCTGCAAAAAAGTTATCAAACAAGAACTGAAAAAAACTATGCAGCGTTTAATGGAGACTCCGAAAATTGTAACTCATGCTGCGTTTCACAGAACACGGAAAACTGTCATACCTACCTAACACAACTAAACTGGAACTTGTGTATTGCTGAAGCTATATTTGATATTCTTCTTCTTCTTCTTCTTCTTCTTCTTCTTCTTCTTCTTCTACTTATTATTATTATTATTATTATTATTATAAATATTGTTATTATTATTATCATTATTATATTGTTGTCATTGTCATTGTTCTACATAACAATGTCAAAATAAAGATGAATGTCAAAATAATAATAATAATAATAATAATAATAATAATAATAATAAATACTTTACTTCCACCCTCCCATCCAGTATATTTATGTATATATTTATTTATGTGCTATAAATATAAACATATAAATATCATCCTGTGTGAAGCGCTTGGAGAGAGGCTTTTTGTAGCCGACTCGCTGGCTGTCTGAGCGACTGGCTGGCTTAGCGTTAGCTGCTGGCCTGGTCAGGCTCAGCTCAGATTGCTGTAGATTAGGAGAGGGGCACTCTGAGAGGAAGTATGATCCATATTAAAGCTGCATAAAATGAAAATTGCAAAGATTTAGAGGCGGATCATAGGCCAGTGAGAATTTAATCACAACCTGGCAGTTGCATGTGTGTTTGCGTGTGTGTGTGTGTGTGTGTGTGTGTGTGTGTGTGTGTGTCTCATGTGTGAGTGAGTGTATTCTGCATTATACAGAGGCCTCAGGGACACAAGGATTATACTGCAGAGGTTGCCTGTATTTACTGATCAGCACGGTGTTGACTTGGATCCCAAGGGTCTCTCTCTCTCTCCTGTCATTGACCGTTCATTCTTCTCATGCTCGATGGGGGGGGGGGGGGGGGTCTACATCTCTCAGTTTGGGATTTCACACCGTCTGTATGTGTGTGTGTGTGTAAGTATGTGCTCGGATGTGTGTTTGCAGCCAGGCATGATATTGTTCCTGCACCGTTGACACTTGTAATCCCCCGAAAGCTTTAAATACTTTCACTGTGTTTCCACCGCAGCGTGGAATGCTCTGCTAGTGGGTCTCGTAAATAATAATTGCTGTACAGAGATAATTAATTCTCTAAGTCCTAAAAACAAAACAAATTGTCTGTGATAACATCAGTTATAATTTGCATGTCTTAGTGTTGTGTTTGATGATTAAATTCAAATATCAAATAGCAACTCATATTTGATATTATCTTCATATGACAGGAGGGAGATGTGTATTGTGGAGTTCATGACACCAGCAAATTATTTTGCTACTGAAGTGTTTTTTTGAATTTTATGCGTCTGTTTGTGTGTGTGTGTGTGTGTGTGTGTGTGTGCATGCAGAGCCCTGGGCTATCCATACTAAGACACATCGCAGGATTGGTGCCCTGTGTCCTACTTGTGCTCACCTGTATCTGCGTCTCCCCCGGATCTAAGCACATATGATTTGGCCGAGATGGATCATCTTTTTTCTCTTGCCTTCTCTTTTTTCTTTCTTTCTTGTTTGCTTTATTTCTTCTCCATGATTCACTCTCTTTTACAGTGTGTATCTGCTCTCCCACACTCTCTCTTGTTTCTTTTTTTTCCTGCTTTTCCTTCGTTGCCGCCCTAATCCTTCTCCCATTGCAGCACATTGTTTGTACATTCCATGGTACCCACGCACACACACACACACACACACACAAACACACATACACATGCACAGAGAGCACATAATGCACAGACGTGGATTGAGCAGATGGTGACCGTATTCATTTTTCCTGACTAACATTAACTGTTTATTATAGACAGCAGACTAAGCCAATCCTGGATACACCCCCATTCATCATGCACACACACACACACACACACACACACACACACACACACACACACACACACACACACACACACACACACACACACACACACACACACACACACACACACACACACGCACGCACGCACGCACGCACGCACACACGCACAGACACATACACGCACATGCATGCAAACACACTCGCATGCATTCAATCGCATGACCCATTATGTTCCAATTACCCCAGTGACTGTTTCCAAATCCTGGGTGTCCCTCCTCCTCCGTGCAGCCTCCGCTCGGCTCTGACACAATCTGTTGACATTTATGATCCTGCCTCCATGGCTCACGTTCCCTTCCTTCACATCGGCAGACTGCAAGAGCGACGGGGAGGGTTTGATGGACGTCCCACCCCTCCCACCCACCACCACGACCCCCAATTTTGCTTTCCGCCATTCGTGATGGGGACTACTGTACGTCGCTGTACCTCGTTGTCGGCTTTGGCGTCTTGGAACACAATCGTGCAGATTTCTCTCTCTCTCTCTATCTGTCCGCTCTGTCATTTCTCTCCCCTCTCTCCATCTCTCTGTAATCAAAATGGTTAAAACCTAAAAAACCCGTTAGGCAGTAATCAGGTTTAATCTCTGGCTTGAAGAAAAGATGAACATTAATCCACATCTGTCCATACAAATGTTTACCGCTCATAATTCAGGGTCTGCTGTTAAGCTGCATGCTGATGGTGGTGTGTTGGTGTGCATGCATGCTGGGGGGCGGGATGGAAAGAGAGAGGGGGCAGAGGGAAAGCGAGTGAGAGAGTGAGAAAGAGAGAGAGAGAGAGAGAGAGAGAGAGAGAGAGAGGGAGAGAGTGAGTGAAAACTTTGACAACGAAAGACAGATGTGTACATATTTGTTTGTTTTGTACGCTCACCGCCTTAAACACCCTCCTGTAGTGGATGCCTTCTGAAGACACTCTGGCAGCCAACCACTGCATGTGTGTGTGTGTGTGTGTGTGTGTGTGTGTGTGTGTGTGTGTGTGTGTGTGTGCAAGTGAGCGTGTGCGTGTGTGTGTGCAGGCTGAAGGGCGCCCGGGCAGAGAACCCTCACACACTTAAAATAATGAGAGTTGTAGACGCAGCCGGAGAGCAGCAAGACTAAGTGTTTCCGAATCCATTGCCACCCGCCGCGCCATCAATCGTCGTGGCGGCTAGGAGGTTTACTCGGCCGTCTCACGCACTAACCAGGACCCCCTCGCAGGGATTTTGAAACCCCGTTTCGGGCCGCGGTGAGACGGCATCACTTTATAAAAGGTTTCGGCACGCGCTGAGGCGGAGGAGCAATGCGCTTCTGGAGGAGGGAGGCTGTGGAAACAAAGGGCATAAGTGCCAAAGCAGCATCTTTTAACGCTGAGTCAAATAGACATTATGGTTTAACTCCCTTTCCTATGGTCCAGTATATTGCTTGGACATGTACATGCCTGCGGATGTCTCTGTGTGTGTGTGTGTGTGTGTGTGTGTGTGTGTGTGTGTGTGTGTGTGTGTGTGTGTGTGTGCGTGCGTTCCCGCGTGCGTGAGCGCGCGCGTGTGTGTGTGTGTGTGTGTCTATCTGCACTTTTCATCTAATCTCATTTGTCCTCATTTATACAGAAAGTCCACAGGTTTGAAAGGTACCCCCCCCCCCTCTTCCCATAAGCACCACCAACAACAAAAAGGATTATCACTAACCTCCTATCTGCCATTGTCGTCCCCCCCCCAGCCCCATCCCCTCCTCTACCAGTCAACCCAGTGGCCTAAAACTGTCCCAAATGACTTAATCTGCAGGGGACGGTCCCCTGAGAGGCCGCTGAGTGAGGCCGCCCTGGCCGCGCTGTAAGGGGATTGCTGTAATTACTGGGATCTGTGCACCGTATTTATCTTTTCAAGGGACGGGTGATCCGGCCATAAAAAGCCTAACATTTGGCAGTTAACTAATGCACACCATTAGATTGATTGTGTTGGATCGCTGTGTGTGTGTGTGTTTATTTTTGTGAAGATTTACTCTGTATATGTGTGTGTGTGTGTGTGTGTGTGTCTATGTGTGTGCGCGCGTGTGTGTGTGTGTGTGTGTGTGCATGCGTGTTACGTATTTGGTGGCGCTGTCCTGATCTGTGATGTGTATTAAATAATGCTCACTTGTTCTCTGTAATCCTGATTAAATGGGGGTTAATGTGTGTCTGTTGCACTTTTTCGCAGACTTTCCATCCGTGACCTTGTGACGGGGGGAACATTCCCCAAATGAGCACACTTATGAGTCGTTATGAGACAAAGGCAGGTGGTAGAGGGTTATGTAGTGCACGTGGATCAAGGTGGATGCGTTTCTATTTACATATTTAATGTTTTTCTATCAACTGCAAAACCCAGTACTTCCCTGGGCTCGGTGGCTTTAAACAAAACCGACTTCGCTCTGAGGTTCGAAGTAAAAACAAAAGCAATGAAATAATGTCAGAAAAATGGAATTATCACTCTTCTTGGATGTGACAGAGAAACAAACAGATTGACCACGCTCTACTTTCCAGAATCCTCCCCCATGCAGGCAACATGTTCCTCACGTCCATCTTGGCTGTTTTTTCAGATATTGGTGTTAGTGTGTGTGCGCGCGCGTGTGTGTGTTTGAGTACGTTCTTCTGTGTGTCTGTACGTGTGTGCATGTGCATGTGTGTGTGTGTGTGTGTGTGCGTGCATGTGTGTGTGTGTGCGTGTGTGTGCGTGTGTGCGTGAGTGCATGCTGAGGCTTGTGAAGGCGGAGGCTGCACCAGGCTGTCGAGCCGACACAAAAACCACGCCATCGTTAAATCACCTTACTGTTCCACACAGCCTCCACTGCCCTGAGCAAGTCTCAGCTTGATGTGTGTTTTGCTCAGAATGAAAGACAGATGCGAAAAAAAAGGAGAAGGAGGATGAGTAGAACCACGAGGTGGAAGGAGGAGAAGGACAACGCATAAAGCTGGGAGGTTGAATATCATGTTGTGTTACGTTCTAACCGGCTCGATGCAACCCTTGAAAGAAAAAACTTCTTTGCACTTTTTCTCTCGCTCCCTCTCTCTCTCCCTCTCTCTCTCTCCCTCTCTCTAAGGCCCTCGTTCATTTTAATATCGCTGGCCAAAGTCCCATCAGAGCCGTCTCTCCCCGCCATTCCTTATTAATTTTTATGCTTCTGACCTCAGAGAGTGAGATGAGTACACAGATATATTACAGTAATTATCTAATGTTACAAGGCCTTTAAATGTCACGGGGACTCAGAGTTACGGCGTTAATACAATAAAAAGGGTTTGGGCCGGAGAGATGATAACTTAACACCGGAGTGGACTGTCAAAGTTTGCCCGTCCCGCCGGTGCTTATCCGACTGCGTTACACCCACATTAATGTAAACCTGCGCTAAATGGACGCGAAGGTTCACGCTAAATTAAACAGCGCTCTTTCATCGGTTAACAACTGTTGATTTGAATTGAAAAATACCTGATAGTTGTTTGGTGCCGTTGATGTCAATGACTCACTCGGTGCGATAAGTACTCCCACTACCGTGTCAAAAATGTCAAGGGAAATTCGGTGATGCAAAACAAAACACAGGACCGTTGCGAAAAGGGAAAGGTCCATCGGTCTGTAATCTCAGCATCTGAGTGAGAAGCATTGTTTTTTAAGAGGTGCACACTTTTTCATTTATGATCCTTTACCACAATCATTCCAGCTATTCCCTCCCCTCCATCTTATCGTTTTTTCCGAGCAGGACTCGGCTTTACACCACATTATATTTAGATTCTCATTGTTTTCCGGAAATCTGGCCTGCAACAGTGCTATTTACTGCGGGACTGACTGAGGCACATTTGGGAGCAGTTCAAATTCAAAGCTGTGCCAATCTTTTTTTTTTTTTTTTTTTTTACTTGTTTCATGTCCTCCTCCTTCCCCCCCCCCCCCCCCTCTCTCTCTCTCTCTCTCTCTCTCGCTCTCTCACCCTCTCTGGTCATCTCTGTGTACCTCTGTCCCAATAGATGTAGATGTGAAATATTTAAACGTACTTTGTTGTTTGGGGGACAATGCACTCCGGCAGATGGGCCGTCCCTGCACAGACGCAATGTATGCAAATCTCCATACAAAGCAGCCCAGGATGTTTTCAATATAACGCAAACGCCTCGGGCTCTGTTTTAATCCCTCTTTACCCGCAGCCAGCGCGCCGTTTCATCCAGTCGAACGCCTTAAGCGCTATGTCAACTTGGACATCTGGCCACTTGACGGAACCCCAAAAAACAGTGTGAGTGTGTGTGTGTGTGTGTGTGTGTGTGTGTGTGTGTGTGTGTGTGTGTGTGTGTGTGTGTGTGTGTGTGTGTGTGTGTGTGTGTGTGTGTATTTATAGGGTTTGTAAAATCCACATGTATTTACAAAGTTTTGGGGAGGTGAGAAGGACAGGTAAAGGTGACGGAGGCTCGGTGGCTCAGACTCCTCCTCCACCTCCGCAGCACCGAGGGAAACAGGTGCCACTGTCACTCTCTTCATTGTCTCTGATCTTGTCTCGCTGTTTACTCACTTGTTTGTGTGTTTGGTTTTTTTTTTCACCCTCACCCTCTAGGAATAAAGAAGCTGAAACAAACAGCACGTATACGCATGTGCGCGCACACACACACACACACACACACACACACACACACACACACACACACACACACACACACACACACACACACACACACACACACACACACACACACACACACCTGGCACTGTAACACAGGGTTGCTGCCTCCAGCCCTCCTGGTCTGACCATTGATTTCCGTCAGTGTGACATCTGAAGAGTTCCAGCGCGCAGCCAGACACCTGGAGACACATGGCATCCTTCACCAGTGTCTGAGTGTGTGTGTGTGTGTGTGTGTGTGTGTGTGTGTGTGTGTGTGTGTGTGTGTGTGTGTGTGTTTGTGTGTGCGTGTGCGTGTGTGTGTGTGTGTGAGTCTTGCGAGGTGTGCGTGGGGGCGGATGTGCGGAGGCGTGGGGGGAAGGTGCCACAGAAGGTAAAATCTCCGCAGGGTAGCTCATCAGTTTTTCCTGGACGGACCAGGGGCTCTGCTTGCGTGTCCTCATTGACCTACATGATACTGGGAACAACACACCAGCACCAGCACGAGGACCCCCATATCTCGAAAACACACAGAACACACGCATTCGTACCTCCAGATTAAAGCATTGAGATGGGAAAATTCAGTCATTGAATCATGGTGGTCTTCTGTTAGAATCAGACAGTTTTTATTTACTGTACTCAATGACTGAGGAATAGATCTTGGTCCTTCAAGAAGATAATCCAATATAAATAAAACATAGTCAAATGTATCATTACATTGCTAATGTTGAAATATAAATCAAATGATCCTAAATAAATTCAAGCATATTTTGCAACAGCAAAAAATACAGAAAAAAATGCCTACAAAATTTAAAAACAAATAAAACGAAATTAATAATAATTAAACAAAATGAATATAAAACATGTTCAAATTAAATATATATTGCATCACGAGCAGTATTTCCTCCTCAAAATTACTAATTGAGAAATGGGGTAAGAAATATTGAGAAAGCTTTTGATGCAATCATTCTGAAAGGATTCTAAGCAAAAGGATGCATTATTAGCAGTTATTTACTTATCAATGTTCTAAACTCAATGTCTAATCTTACTATGGAGGTCAGAAACGAACCCACCCTGGATTAGACATAAATCAATTAAGTTACACATACACGCACGCACACACACACACACACACACACACACACACACACACACACACACACACACACACACACACACACACACACACACACACACACACACACACACACACACACACACACACACACACATACACAGAGTTGTGGAAACTCAACCTGCATGTATACCAGATGCCCAAAACCACACAAACACAGATGAAACAGTCCACCCTGGACCCCCCATGCCGCGATTCAAAGCCCAGATATCTGGTGCTCATAAAACTCTGCAGCTCAAAGAATTTACAAACAACATCCAAAAACAATCCTCAGCACTATGCCTCAAAATTCATTTTGACACCAAGATACAGTCATAGCCAAAGCCATATTTCACTTCATATTCTAAGCAAATACGGCAATGTATATTTTCTTTCATCTACTGATATTAGGGAATGTGTGAATGTGCTATGGTGCAAGCGTGTTGCTTCAGCTCCATGGATGTGGCTGGCAGTGGACAGAGCCCCGAGCTTTTATGATGGTCTGTGAGGATATGTGTGGAGGTGTGGGGGGTGGTGGGGTGGTGTGGAGTCTGTGTGTATTTGTAGTTAAACCCCAGGCCATGATGCTTTGTGTGTGTGTGTGTGTGTGTGTGTGTGTGTGTGTGTGTGTGTGTGTGTGTGTGTGTGTGTGTGTGTGTGTGTGTGTGTTGGTGTGTGTTTGTGTGTGCGTGTGTGTGTCTGAGAGAGCGAGAGATAGAGAGAGAGAGAGAGAGAGAGAGAGAGAGAGAGGGAAAAGAGAGAAAGAAAGGGGTTTAGTGTGTCTTTGTGTATGTACGCCTACTTGTGTTTTAGAAAGAGAGAGATCTTATCTGTCTTTGCATGGGCATGTATGTGTGTGTGTGTGTGCGTTTCTGTGTGTGTGTGTGTGTGTGTGTGTTTGTATGTGTGTGTGTGTGTGCGTGCGCGCGCACGTGTGTGTGCGTGTGTATGTGAGGCGAAGAGTATACGTAAGTGTAGACGACACACCTGTCAGCAGCACAGCTGGTTTCTCTGGCTGCAGGGTTCAGACCAGACCAGGGTGACACTCGGCATCACAGCACCGCAGCACAGGGCCCGGGGTGAACACACACACATATACCTCATGATAACACACACACACACACACACACACATACACACACATATGCACAACTTGTTCGGCTGTCCTCAGACCTCGATGCCAGGGGAGCGGTAGAAACACACCACCTGGGAACATCATCGTCTAATTTATTTATTTTTTTCCTAATATTTGGCTAAATGAAGGTGTGAATAACATCACAGACCAGATTGCCTGGCAATGCACTGACCATCATCTTGTAAGGAAGATGGTGGCACGGGGGCCGGTGTTTGGTGGGTGGTGGTGGTAGAAGGGAGGGGGGGGGGGCTGGAGGAGTGTGAGAGGAACACAACGCAACTAAAAAAAAACAAAAACTAGAGGAACACAGAGAAGGGAACAGCGAGAGGAGGAAGTGCTTTACACGGTGTCATCTTCCCAGTGTCTCCGAGTCGGCCCTGTCTCCCCGCATCACACACCGCGGCCGCTTCTTTTAAACGGCGGCAATCAGGACGGCCCTGCGCTGACGTGTTCTAAATGATGTATGATAGTTGATGGTTGATGTGTGGCTATTAGCTGCACTCCCCCCGCCCCCAATGCAAAGTGACGGTGCCCCTAATTCTCTGCTCTTCAAAGTGTGTTGCCGTGCAGCGTGTCCGCTCTGTGGGGAGGAGGGGAGCGCCCGAGGCGGCGGCCCCTCCTCATCCCAACACATTTCCATCTCTTCTCAGAGAGAAGAGATGGCAACGTATCTGAGGAGCCGGAGGAGGAGGAGGAGGAGGAGAGCGGGCCGTTCAGATGTTCATCAGGGCTCACGTTTATATACGAGAGGCGTCGAAAATGAAAGGAAAGTGAATGCAATAAACGAGAAAGGAGGAAAAGCGCAAAAGGACGTGTGTCGGCGAGGTGCATACCATGGATTTACCATTCCCTCCAAGTCTAATGAGCGAAAGCAAAACGACAACGGTCCGAAACTCTACTGACATTTCTGGTGAATGAACACACTGGAGTCAATTATAAAAATAAAGTAAGCATGTTGACAGGAGAGAGGAAACCGTGTTTTGACTGGTACTGTCATGGGAGGTCGAAAGTTTATACACTAACTGACTGTGTCTCAATGATTCAGTCTGTGTGCATGTGTGTTTGGGAGTGTGCTTGTGTGTGTGTGTGTGTGTGTGTGTGTGTGTGTGTGTGTGTGTGTGTGTGTGTGTGTGTGTGTGTGTGTGTGTGAGTGTGTGCGCATGCGTGTGTGTGTGCTTGCAAGTGCACACCAAGTGATCAACTTCTGCTAAATACTAATTACTGAATACTTAGTGCGGATGCCCTTTCTATTGGGTCCCTTTAGTATAAACATTCATTATGGCTCTTTTTCTCCTTTGTAGCTCCATCATCATTATTCCACTGCATCCCCTGAGGAAGGAGTGAGAGAGAGGGAGAGAGGGGGTGAGAGAGAGAGAGAGCGAGAGAGAGAGAGAGAGAGAGAGAGGGGAGGGTGGGGGAGCCAGGGCCAGGGCCTGGACCAGGCTGCATGGGGGAGAAAACATTGCGGAACCAGAGCACCAAGACCTGGGAATGCACACAAGTGATATTTGTGCGCCGAGATCAAAAAGCATTTACCTTTAGATGTTGCCCCGATATGAATATTCATCGGCCTTATTGAAATCTAATTTGGGTCTCCTTGTCTCACGGGTCTTTTCATCAGTGCCTGTTGCCCGAGGCCACAGCTGATTGACAGCCAAACTTTAGTAAAGAGAGAGCGAGGGAGAGCGAGGGGGAGGTGGGGGGAAAGAGAGAGATCTGGTGTGGCGGTGGAGATGTAAGCGATGTGGAGCCAGGGAGGGCTGGAACAGATGAATGGATGGGGGTGCAGGGATGGAGGGGTGCCTGGATGGAGGGGTGGAGGAGTGGAGGGGTGGACGGGGCTATTTAACCTACTCGCGTGCATGCGCAAATGCAACGCCGCAGCTTGTGATTCACCACTTCGGGGGGGAAAAGGGTACCGCTATTAAACAACACTAAGAAGCGGAGGTTCATGTCCTCCGTACCTCCCGCTTCACCCTCACCGAAATGCGGTCCGACGGGGGGAGGAGGAGGAGGAGGAGGAGGAGAATTCACGGCATTGATCAGAATTTGATACCTTTGAGAAGAAAACACTGATTCAATGGACAAAACGCTGGACTCTTTTTGATCAAAGAAATTGTCCATATATTGCATATTTAGCGTAAAGGCATTTGTGATACATTCCGGTTTAACATTGTTCCAAATAATTTTGGGTAAACAGTCTGGTGTAAGAAACTGACGTGTTTATCAGGTAAAACAAATTATGCAACCAAAAGTGCAATTAATGCAATTTACAAGCTTTTATTATAAAATATATATATTTTGAGAATCTTTACTATGTTCCAAATCTGGACAAAGGCAAAGGCGGAACACCAAATAGTTTTCTAAAACGTACATTGGTTCGGACAGATCTGTCACTGTTTATGAGACCATTTACATTTCCAATTGTCACGGCTGCACTGCACTGCTGTGGAGTTTTTTGTGTGTTGCTGTCTGTCTGGTTTATATAAAACCCCTTAATACCAACCCTAAATACCCACGGTCGAGACAAAATAAAACATTTTATGGAATAACTACGCGCAGTGGAGAACCCCCAGCTGGGACAGGGCTATATTACAGATTTACAAAAATGTGATATCTAATTGAATGAGTTTCCATAATCTAGAAAGATGAATAACTGTGACTGGTGGGAGTCACACACACACACGCGCACACACACACACACGCACACACACACACACACACACACACATACACACACAGTGTCCTCATCTGGCCGGTAGACTAAGCGCGGTTTAATGTTATTAATGCGCAGGTGTGGGTCCTGTCCCTCAGGATTCTATTATAAAATGATGCCCCTCTCACTGCCTGCTCCATTTGCTCTTTAGATTTAACAGAGGCCATATGTCTGGCAGGAGGCAAACAGCTGACCCACTTTAATTGACAGGAATCAACACATTTGTTGGTGTGTGTGCGTGTGCGCGTGTGCGTGTGCGTGTGTGTGTGTGTGTGTGTGTGATGATTTAAATACTTATTGTGTGACTGCACAAAGCACTCCTCCATCCATGTTAGGAACCCTGAGTGTTTGGAAAAAGCTTGGAAAAACAATGCTTCCTTTATCCTTAAAACCCCAACATGCACTTATGAACAGTGTGCCAAGTTGGACTTATTGAAAACATGTGATCTCTGCTGATATTTGACTTGTGTAACATAAGGCCTTCATTTTGGGGGTATGATTTTTTACAGGCGCACTGCTGCATTCAGAGTAGATAAATGTGTGTGTGTGTGTGTGTGTGTGTGTGTGTGTGTGTGTGTGCGTGCATGCATGCGTGCATACGTACGTGTGTGTGTGTGTGTGTGTTCAAGGGGGAGGGAGCATGCATGTGAAAGAGAGAGTGTGTGTGTTTCGCAGGTAGGAATTCCTTTGATGGGTCAATTATACTGTATGTGAGGGTGAGAAAAGAAATTATAGAAGAAAGGTAGAAAATTCAGAAGGAAACCAACTGAAAAGAGAAGGACGCGAGAAAAAAACACACACACACACACACACACACACACAATCGCACACACACTCGAGGACTGAATGGACTGAAATGTAAAGTGTAAACTTAACCATGAACTGGAGGAGGCCTTGATTTTTTGGTGGTTGGGATTTTTTCCAGGGACACCGCTGTGTTCAGAGTGTAAACTTCATGTTTCATCTGCCGTCACAGAGGCGGCGTCCCTGACTGCCGTCGAATCATGCAAATCATCCCTGGCAGAGAGATGACTTAGGCACAGAAGGCGACCCGGGGCCGAGCGATGGATCCACTTTGACGCTCCTGAACTCCTGAGGTTTCACTAAAATACCAATTCTTATTAAAAAAAAAATAATAATAATACATATATGATTTTACATTTGCTCATATTTCTAACTTGGACAATATATAAAATCAGTGGAGTGTAATGAGGGACAACCTTACATCGGACTAACAGGCGCAACGCAATTAGCACATAAAACCTGTCGATGGCTTTCAATGCGACGGCCCCGTAACGAGTGGTCGACTTCCAAAGCCTCCCGACCCATTACTATAAAGTGATTAATCCCCCCCACACAATAGAGCGTCTTAAACTGGGCCTTTATATCATTAGTAAGCCCTATATGGCGGCTCTCCCTTTACCATGACTCTAATTAGCATTCCTATCAGGGACCGGGGACCGGGGACCGGGGAGACGGGCCCTCCACCGCAGCGGAAGGACACGGGATGCGGTGGCGACACGGTGAAATGTCATTAACTTGATGTTAATTACTAATTAATGGGGCTATTTCATTTACATGTACTTGTGTATCTGGCTCTGTGATGGACTCCCGCCTTCACAGGGTTAACTCGGCTTCGGCCCCGGCTCTAGGACGAGGGGGGAAGGCGTGGAGGGAGGGCGGGAGGAGGCACATCCCTCCCCTATCCCCCCCCTCTGTCCTCACACTGTATCATCTCTGCTAATTAAATATTGGGCCACTCATCATGATTATGACTCCCGGTCCTTTTATTTTAACGCCATCTCTTATCAGCGGGATACAGTAACGTGACCGCCTTGTGGTGTGGATGTTTTTAGAGATTAAAAAAAAAAAGGAAATGTTTCTCCTTCTACTGTAAGTCGCCTGATTTTACACCTATTTACACGCCGCGATCCCGTCCGGTGTGGGGGAACGCTTTACAGATGGGTGTTCCCCTCCTTTGTGCATTACGCTTGCATGCGTGTTGACTGCGTTACGGCTGGTTTGTTTTTGTTTTGTTTTTATTTGGTCGCGTTGTTTTTTATTGTGATGCCAGGTTATTATTGCTGATGCACTTTGTGTCATTGTCTTTTCTGACAGATAATAGGCAAATAAAGTGAGAGCTGGAAATGTAATAACAATAATTATTATTATTATTATTATAACCCCACTACGGACTTTATAGAACTTCCAAACACTTGTAAACCCTCCTCCATCCTTTATTTTCCTTACCACGCGCCAGATACAAGCCACCGGTTTCCATGGCAACCCGAGGCGTTCTGTCCCACGGGGGAGAGAGAGAGAGAGAGAGAGAGAGAGAGAGACAGAGAGGGAGGGAGGGAGGGAGGGTTGGGTGGACGAGCGTCTGGCCGTTCACACGTGGCCGGTGCCAGCGAGCCAGTGTGGCGCGCAGCGTCCTGCCATATGGTCCCGGCCGCCTGGACCTGGGACTCGGGCCCGGAGGTACCGGGACCAGGAACCCTTCACGGGAACCGTGGTACCCGGTGCACGTCTGATCCACGGGCTGGAGCCACATCAGGAGCAGAGACGGGTCGACGATCAGGAAAGTAAGTATTCTGTGTCGCGGGAAAGTGAGTTGGAGAAGGAAAACTTTTTAATACGTTTTAAATACGAAAGGATGACGAAAGCCGCTCACAAGCCTCACATTGCACATTAATGGCAATTAAGTTTGAGCGTCTTTTGCTATTATTATTATAATTATCATGGTTATAATAAGAATATTCTAATAATAATAATTATTATTATTATTTGTGCTGTACTGCCTCCCTGTGTCGACAAGCGGAAGTGCATATATAGCCGAACAGCCTCAGGAGGAGAAAAGCTCAGAAAGGATTATTCAGATAGAATCCTTTATACCAAATTCAATACAATAAAAAAAATTTAAAAAAACACTGTATGGTTTATACTTATACAACTAATACATACTCAGATTCCAACTCCATTCATGAACTATAAAAATATGTTTGAGGGTTGCCCTCCCTTGACCCATGCCTACCTACAGTATCATCATTTGCATTAGAATTTTGGAACTTGTGAAAAAACATTATGCATTACAATTTAACTAGATATTTGTATTTTATATCTCTATTCTCTTGTATTTGATTGAAAATAGCTATATGGTATATTTCTAGAGGTGTTTAATAATTATTTTTGTTTTGTATGTACATATTTTGTTCCTTTAGTGTATATATTCACTTCATGGTCCCAGCTGAGCTGCTGTTGCGTCCGAATTAGATTGGTAAAGGTATATTCTTTTTAAAATATGAAAAAAAGTACAATATAATTGACAGGAATCAAAGGGGCCAGTACATGTAACCAACGCTTCACCAGGGCCGTAGCGTATTTTTAAAGGGTCCGGATGCAGAGGTTTTCCTTTACAAAACAAAAATTATAACAATCACATTGAACACATGTAGACAATCCCTGACCCCATTTAAGAACAATAATGAATTAAATGGAAACATTTTTACTCCTCCTCATCCTTACACTCAGCAAAAGGCATCATCTAAAAATCCACAGTACAACTGCACAGTAGGTCTAGTAAATTGGTGGGAAAAGAAAAATTGAGGGAATGATGGTTCGAATGAGGGAACGGGCGTGTCAGGGCAGTGCCCCCCCAGTGGCTGCGGACCCCAGTGCAGATATACTGTATATCATCAAACAACTGAAAACTGGAACTCGTGCAAATATAAACAGTAACCGGTTATCGCTGCATCCCTAGTTTCAATTTTACCATGTGACAAGTAATAAATGTCATTCTAAGTGATGTAACGCTGTGAGGGTAGACTGGCCATTTCAGAAATACAAGGATGTTTGTTATAAAGATAAGATACGATACAACTTTATTGATCCCCAAAAGGAAATGCAGGCGTTGAAGCAGCTCAATGGGGACTGACTCTAAAGTACTGCACTATACTGCATTTTATGGCTTAGTTGTGTTTTGCGTGTTATTAGAGATGATTATGTTTATAATATCTAGATAAAGGCTCAAATGTTTGGGTGCAAGCTGTATCAGCTTATGGGTTCTCTATTGCTCATGTGTCTATTGCCAGTGTGGAGTGTGTGTGTCTCTCATTATGTGTATATTACAAAGTGTATGGTTAATAATAGTTTAAAACAAAACTGTTCTCCACGTTTGTAATTCTCGGATTGAATTGGAAACAGGAATTAGAAGAATGAAATTTCCTCAAATGCAACAACAGAATGGTGTTTCATAAGATCCACACAGATGAAGAAACTCCAACTGTTGTTACAGCCTAATTTATTAACATTTATCATATATTACACTTTTGATGGACAAGCAAGTCTGGGTCTTTCTCATAATGTTTATATATTATCATATTTGATCAATACATATGATATATTATATATATATAACATATGAATTGGTTTCTCTACAAAAAAATTTGTAATAGACAAAAACAACTATGCATATAAATATATATGTATACACTCAAAATTATTAAGTGAGGTATTTGAATTCCATGCAATCATCTTAGAAAGAAAATAATAACCTTTGGTCTGATTTGTACTCAAAACATATTCATCTGCTCACAAAGAGAACACCCTCAGGAAAAGCACTTTGCCAAGGAAACAAAACAAAACCGGCCCCACCCCTCCCTTTCTGGCGAGAGAAGTCCCCCCCCCCCCAAAAAAAAAACAACAAAAAAAAACAAACAATGTGAAGCAGAACTATGACAGCCTGATGAGCTTGTAACCATGGCGACGGGGACGGTGAAGGGAGACTCGTTCGGGACATTAGTCGAGTAATTAGCCACCGGGTAATGAGATGTCACTCACATGGTTCTGGAGTGGGGGAGGAAGGGAGGGATGGAGGGAGGGGCAGGGTCACCTACAATTAAAAAAGTCCACAGGTGTGACAGCCTCACACCGCCCCGCCCCACCCCCGCCAGGATGAACCACCTTGGCCCGTCACAACCATCAGAGAGCTGGGGAGACCCGACGCATCCATCACTCTTTGCTACGTAGGGTGGTGATGGTGGTGGGCAACAAAAAAAGGGGACGTCCGGGTTTAAACCAACTCATTGTGACTGGTGAGAGTCATTTACGCAAACGAAACGACAAAGGTAAACAACGTCCCACGAGTAATAAGCGACAGTACATTGCAACACTGTGGGCTTTCGGCAACAGTAAAATCTGGATCCACATCCTCTGCATTGTTTGTGCAGCACTCTACGGCTGATGATTAGTAACATTTTCAGGCTCAACCGTCCAATTAGGCAACTATTGTGTTCCGAGTCCCCGGACCAAAATTGGAAAAAAACAACCAAAAAAAACAAAACGTCCGAGGAATCCGATAGGAGGGCATAATCAATGAGACGAGCACAGATCCTGCCACTGAAAACTTCGATTTTCAGAGTCCACTTTGCAGGTGCTGGCAGTCTCCTCAAGGTCACGTGTGCGCGCGTGTGTGTGTGTGTGTGTGTGTGTGTGTGTGTGTGTGTGTGTGTGTGTGTGTGTGTGTGTGACGTTTGCGTTCCTCCGCGCGCTGCTGCGGTTTTGGGGAATCAGATGTGAATGTTGTGGTAGCGCGTCCTGGAGTCGATATCGACCCGTCGTGCCTCGGCGAAGGCCAGGAAGGTGCAGAGGCCGAACAGGTTGATCGCCGTGATCAGGGCGAAGACGGACGCCCATGAGCCGGTGGACTCGATCAGGTACCCCGAGAAGTACACCATGAGGACTCCTGCGGGGGGACCCCCAAAAAACAAACAAAAAAAAAAAAAAAAAAACACACTGGAATGAATAAGAAATACATTTGATCGAATACACTGTCCTCGTTCATCTCAAAAGCCTCAAAGCATTAAAAAAGAGATGAGCCGGGCCTGCCTGACAGCGAGTAACAAAGCACACATCCCCCCACGCGATGGATCGGCCCGGTGTCGGGGGGTACACCGTCCAAAAACCAGTCGGAAGACCCCCGGCGGACCCCTAGCTAGTGTCATCTTCTGTCCCCTCCATTATTCATCTGACATCAACTCCGTTTTGATTCCAGAATGAAATATGCATGCACATAGGAGCCAACCAGACTGACGGGGGAACACGCAGCCCAAAATTTCACTTTACACAACGTGATGAATTATTTTGCTCAATAGTTCATGAAAAGGCAAAAACAAACGGTTTGAGAGAACGACTCGTGAAAGATTCATCGTGGATATTTGTCTCCCCGCCCCCGACCGCCTTTAAATAAAATACACCTACCTGAGAAAGCACCACATGTGTTCATGACACCTGCACCAAAAACAAAAATAAATAAATCAATCAAAAAAACATTTCACAAAAATACATTTTATTACCCTCCACCAATATGTAAAATTTAACACAGAGAATATAGGATTAAAATGTGAAGGTTTTAAGTAAGAAAGAGGATTTATATTCTGCGTCAAGGCCACCAGAGAGTTACGAGTGTACACGCCCTTTGTCGGCTCCCACGAAACGGTATCCAATATTTTATTATTGTACATTTTGAACGTACCAAACAACGCCCCGGCGCATGACGGAGCCAGGTCCTGGACGTTCACAGACACTCCACTGTGGGAGAGACAACACGTTAGTGTCAACACTGCTGCCTTTCTATAGACATTTAAATCACCACATAGTCCATAGAGTCCATGTCAGTCATAGGATTGAAGTAAAATACATAGACAGGGACATTTTTGATTTGTTTGTAATTGTCTTTATTATTTCAGTGTGTGTGTGTGTGTGTGTGTGTGTGTGTGTGTGTGTGTATAATGCTTCACTCGTCTGCCACAATAATGTAACGTCTTTAAGATGAGATATCTTCTTCTGGGGGCTTTTCCCAGCAAATGTTGATATGTGAATTATTTGTGGTTAATTTGATTGATTAATTACAGATCATGTCAATCATTTGTTTACATTTTTTTTTTAATCAGTTGACCAATTTTAATCAAAAATATGCAAAACAATCTCTGAAATAACACATTTTTGGTCAATGTCCAAGTGACAACTTGGTGCAAACAAGTTTTCACACTGGAGACGAAATTCAAAAACTACTTCCTGGCTTTGGCAAAGGGCTTGTTAAAAAGATACTGGTACTGTAAAAGTCTGCACACTAAAACTGTTTTATGGTGATTCGTCCTTGTGAAATCAGCTCTTTGTGATCCCTACAGCGAAGCAAGGAGCAACAACCGGTACTTTGAGAAATTATAGACAAATTTTCCTTTTACAATTAAATGTACTTACAGTATATTCATTTTCGACAGCCTTGAAGAGTGTATTTTACTTTTTCTTGCCATTAAAAGAATGTGACCAGTACTTAGAACGACGTCATGACCTTGAAGACATGAAGCACTTGAGTATGTGATGTGTGAAAAAAAACAAAAACCTGTTCCTCATAAGACTCTCACAAAAGCTTTTATCTGTTTTAGGAGCGAGATAGTCTGTTGTGCATTTCACTTAGATGTCACCGTAAAAAAAAAAAAAAAAGAGAAACACACATGAGCTCCATCTGCTTCTTCAGTGCTCACAAATAATAGATGTGTTGCAGAAACATGCCGCTAAGAAAAATCAATATGTGCCCGAGAAGAAACATGGAGGCGATATGAGCTGAACCAGCTCTTTGGAAAATGTATTTTTCATTTTTATTTTAAAAGGTATTTATTTAGTGATTGCAATTATGAGGCAGTCCTGTTTTGACAAGTTGATGGGGTGATGGCATTATTAGACATACATTAAAATGAGTCATGTGAAAGTCCAACTTGGCGGTATAATGTTTTCCTCCACTCTGGAATGAACCAAGACTTTGTATTCGCTGCATATTTAGTCCAGGTGCAGCCTCCATTTTGTTCAGAATGTACAAAATAATAATAAACAAAGAAGAGAAGGGTATTGAGTAAGAGTAGTGGCATTTTAACAGACACACTATAGTGGTGAACTTGTGGCTATAATAATAATAATAATAATAATAATAATAATAATAATAATAATAATAATAATAATAATAATAATAATAATAATAATAATAATAATAATAATAACAATAATCTAGCTTTGTTTTTAAAGGTGCTATATAAATAGAGTTTACAAAGTGCTTTTACAGAGAAATAAACACAATATACACAGTAACTGCATAGGTTCTGTATGCTGCTCAACAGAGCGGGTCTCTGGGCGAGGGTGCACGACCTCCTACAGTTGGGGGTGTTTTTGGGATATCTTGTAAGGGGTGTGTGTGTTACCTGTGGCTGAATGTGGTGAGGCCCATGGTGGCCGACACAAAAGCCACCGTCCAGGGGAAGGTGGTGGTGCCGCACAGCAGGAGGGTGAATATGCTAGAAACGCCCATGGAGAAAAACTAGAGAGGAACAGACCAAAGCGGGACAGAAACTTCAGTTACGGTGTCTTCTCCCGCGTAGCGTCGCTACAGGAGCAGAGGAACAGGAAGCAGGGTCGACTTGACAGAGGGTGAGATGGATATCGCACGCGCTCTGAAAATAGTTCATCGTACCTGCATCAACTTCCTCACGCAGGCGGTATCGAACCCTGGAGGGACCAGAAGAGATACAACAATGGTCAAAAGCGGAAATACCTTTATTATTATAATTTTTTTAATCAATATTATGACGGCATATTATATTATCATCACCATCTGTGAGTTTGTGCTTTACCTTGGCTGATGAGGTGGTCAGACAGACA
This sequence comes from Zeus faber, assembly GCF_960531495.2. Taxonomy (NCBI): domain Eukaryota; kingdom Metazoa; phylum Chordata; class Actinopteri; order Zeiformes; family Zeidae; genus Zeus; species Zeus faber. The sequence continues at coordinate 22,456,964 of NC_137194.1, read as the reverse complement.
GCCGCTAAAGAGAGAGGAGGGAATGGCGACTAACCAGGGAATGACGTTGAATACCCAACCCTAGAAAAGACACACACACACACACACACACACACACACACACCTAACTGAAATCAAAGGCCCAGGGCGTGTCTCGGCCCTTTGATTTCAAAACGTTTCTTTAAATACCTTGGCATTGGGGAAGGTGTCCTTGAAAAAAGTTGGAAGCCATGACAGAAGGGTGAAGAAGGTGCTCGCTGTGCAGAGGTGTGTGATGATCACAGCGCTGGTCAGGTAAAAAAAAAAAAAAAAAAAAAGGTTACATGATAATATAAAACACTACTAAGAAGACCTCCATTTTCCAGTTATTATTGTAATTGAAGCAGTTTAAGTTCAGTGCACAACCTGAAATGGTATAAAGGTAAGAGGTAAACTGCCAAAGGTTAAGTTAAAATGTAGGTTACCAAAAACTGTTTTCAAAGTTATAAAACAACTGACCGCTGTTCTGCAGCCATGGAGGTAAATTGCCTGAATGATGATGAAAACAATTCCTACAGATGTCCCAAGAGGATCTGAGCTGTGTTGGTTACGCAACAAACTGTTACATCATCATTATCACCATCATCACACATCATCACTATATGTTTGTCGCCCATTTGCTTTGACTTTTATGGTGAGGTTGCTCTGTACGGAAAAATTAAGCCACAGCCATTCTTGCCTGTCATTGAAAACAAGGCGGATCGTTTGCATGAGCACTGGCTTCTAAAAATACCCACGAAGACAGAGAGGGGGAAATGAATAGAGCTCATTCCCCGAGACGCGGTCTGAGAGGCCGTCCTTTCTAGTACCTGGCGCCAACAAAGTTTGGATTCTATCCCCGTACGCAGACCCACAATGCCACTCCCCTCCACCCAAGGTCAGTGACTTGTGCTCAATCACGAATTCGCATGATGGACACCATCTCCATGTTGGCTTATATTCACTTTTCTCAATGTAATCTTTATTTTATTTCAGAAATTACATTTTAAACAATGAAAATTACAGAACATTTACTGTACTGTATATGACATTTATGATATTACAAATAATTAGTGAAAGTCATTTATTATCTGATTTTAAGTTAAAAACTGTTGATGTGATGTTATCAATGAAACTTAGTCCTTATTTGGAAGTAAATGGAGGTAAATGGGAGAAAAGTTGTAATTTTGACTTCTGAATCTGAATTCTTAAATCAAGAATGGAATTTCTGATATATCAGACAACAACTGAATGCATTCAAAAGAAAAAAAAAAAACGTTCTAAATAGTTCACGAAATGAATTACTTTAAACGGGCTTGTCAAAAACGTTTATTTTCCCTTCCCTTCCACTCACCAGACAGAGGGCTGCTTGAAGAGGCGCAGCCAGTGTCTCTTGGAGAGTTTGGACTGGGAGCCGCCGCTTCCCAGCGACTCCAGAGTGATGATGGGACCTGCCGGGAGACGTGGATGTGAAAAAAACGATCCCCTAATGAGGGAGATTTCCATCAATTATCCCGGATACAGATCAGCGAGTTGGGCGCTAGCCCTACCTTCCCCTTTGAGAAGATACTTCCACATGCAGTAGGCCCACAGGACCGAGAGCAGACCCGACACGTAGAAGACGCTCTCCCAGCCGTACAGGTCCAGCATGAGGGAGCCGACGCCCCCGATCACCAGCGTGCTGGGGAGGAAGAGGGAGAAAAGTGAGAAAGATCCACTGGTGAACGACACTGACAACAAGAGCGTGCACAGTGATCCAGTGTCGGCGTCTGTTGACCCAGTGAATTTAAATTGTTGTAAAGAATTCATTTTGGAGAAGAGAATACTATTTTGAGAAGCTAATAGTTTAGTAGTCACTAAAATCCAAATAACGTTTGGTAAAGTACGTGAACGTTAACAAAGAGGAACTTGATTGGCTGATAACGCCGCCTCAAAAAAGAGGAAACGTGACATCATAAAAATGTGACTTTCTGCTGAAAACAGGTCAAAGCAATTATGTGTGAGAAGATGCTCCCTCAACGAAATTATGTAACACTCGTCAATTACAACTATAAGTGACATCAACTTGTAAAATTGAATTATATTAGCTAGATGTGTCTTCCTTCTCTAAAAATTTGAGATTTTAAACCAGACAGGTAAAATTACCGAAATAAATAAATAACAAGCATAAAGTTGCAGCTCATCCAAGTGTGCCCCTGCACTACTCTTACTTCTACTTCTCTCAGCAGTGATGTGTCCCACTGCTTGGAAGTTGCTGAAAATCGACCGGGGCCCCTGCAATGATCCTCCAGCCGTGCACGGTTTACTATTTAGGTGAAAAACCTTCCCTGTGGACCTGAACCACACTGCAGATCTAAAAAGTAAAAAATAAAAAAATAACTGCAGCAGTTGCGGTGTGACGCACCCCAGGTAGGAGCCACTTCCCACGGTGCTCATAAGGAAACCTCGCTCACTCTCCACCACTTTCTGAGAGCACAGGCTCGCCAGAGAAGGATAGTGCACACCTAGAGGGAGAGAGAAGGAGGGAGGGAGGGAGGAGGATAAGCAATTACATTTTAAGATTTGTCACATGCATACAAGGACGGTGCAGTAAAATGATAAAGGGCAAACTATGAAGGCTGTGAAGAAAAGTAGGAAGAAATCAAATTAAATATATATATATTTTTTTGATGCAATTAATAACCCAAATCAGAAAAATATTGGATATTTATACACAAGATGCAAAAAACAAACAAAAAGGTATGAGCAAAAAACTAAACTAGTACCACATGCGCGTGCGCACACACACACACACACACACACACACACTAAATTTCCCCGTTGTGGTACTAATAGTTTATCTTATACACACACACACGCACACACACACTAAATTTCCCCATTGTGGTACTAATAAAGGTTTATCTTATCTTATCTTATCTTATACACACACACACACAGTCACCATATGTGTACATATGCATGCACAGTATGCAATAGAGCAGGGGTGCCCAATACGTCAATCGCGATCAACCGGTAGATCGCAAAGATAGTCCGGGTAGATCGCACGCCATTCAAAAACAAAAACTATTTTTTTTTTAACAGATCTGACCAACATGTTGAATGAGCTTAATTTAGAGCTGCAAGGGAAAGACAAAACCGTGGTCAACATGACCAGTTCAGTTAATGCTTTAAAACAAAAAAATGCATCTTCTGTCCTCAAAGCTGCAGCGCCATGATTTGGGGAACTTTCAAAATCTTGCATCAGAGCTGGAGACCCAAGAGAAGGTGTGTACGCAACTTGACAGTGTGCACTACACTGAGCAGAGTGAAAATTGTCTGTCAGACTTTGACAAACGCTTTCAAGACTTTGCTTTGCTCGAGCCAATCGCTGCATTTATGCACTACCCATTTAGGGAAGATATTGAGGTTGATTCACTCACATCAAAAATTGCAACACTGTTTCACCCGAACTCGTCTGCCGCAGGGGATGAGATGTTGACACCACAGGCTGACATTCAGCTGAATTACAGGGCTCATGGACAGTTTCTGAACTTACTCACAGAGGAAAAGTACCCAAACATGAGGAATCGTGCTCTCTGCTTGACCGCATTATTCGGCTCTACTTATTTATGCGAGTCAGCCTTTTCCCACATGAAGATTATTAAGTCCAAATAGCGTTCCACCATGACTGATGGTCACTTGGAAGCTGCTTGACTTGGCTACCAGCAGCTACTGTCCGGACTATGCAACCTGGCCGACTCCATTCAGTGCAATTCATCAGAGTAAGGTAGTGACCATAAATGTATTTTATTGTATTGTGCCGTAAGGGTTCATGCAGTGATGCAAGGAATGCCAACATATATTGTATATATAAAGTATACTCAGTATATATATAGAAATAAATATATTTAGCATTTTTTAATGCAGGTAGATCATTTTGACCTGGTCATTTTAAAAGTAGCTCGCAAGCCGAAAAAGTGTATACTCTATTGCCGGCACCCCTGCAATAGAGTATACACAGTGTTTAAACAGCGGTACAATAATGAGTGTCATGAGCAATGAGTGAGAAAACACACAGGCAAAATTGCTTTGAGTTAAAGGAGTAAGGAGCCTTGCCAAACGGCTTGCGGCAATGTCAATACAAATCTCACTCTGTACAAGCAGCAGGAGCCAATTGGGACCAGACGGGTTCAAGTCAAACATCGAGTAGACCCCGGGGTACCCAACCTCTTTATTATCACGGCAGGGCTCAACACCAACTTTTAAAAGTGGTTACCACGCTGGCAACTAGGCATCAGCTTTTGGTTTCCGAAACTGAAATTATGGTTGCCATTTTAGTCACATTATATTTTGAGTCATTAAGATACTATGCAGTTTTATGTCAGCTTGAAAATGTGACATAAAGCAATGTTTAAAAGCTTTATTACAGTCACCAAACAACATTCTTTGTACTTGGTGCTTTATCTAATACTTCACAGAATTTGAATCTTCACAGGGGAAGAAACACAAGTCAAGAGCTGTGTTAACACCTCTGGTCACACTTGGCTTGATCACACTTATAACCTGTCGGTCTCTCTCTTACACCCACATTTATATTCTCACCACACAGACAATAAGAATTTCAACAGTTTTGTTTGTCCCCTCATTGTTAAAAATGGTAAATTCTTATTTTTATCTTTCCATTTAAAAGTAGCTCTCCACCAGATGAGGTCGGAGCCATGTTTATTATTAATGCCGTATGTCTACAAAAATAAGAACCGGTTATTGTATTGTAACGGCTATATGCTGACAAATTTGACTGGAAAAAAAAACCACTTAAACTAAAAGACATTTCCTGTAGAGTTGTATTTTATTTTAGTTTGTTTTGTAAGTACTAGGAATGTGGAGGCAAACGCGATAATAACACGTGTGGTGTGGGGATGGTCTGTTTTGAGCAGCCACATCTGACCTGGATCTAGGTGACTGGGATCAGAGTGGCTGCATACCTGCTGCTCGTTGGTTGGTCGAACGAGCAGCTTGACTGTGACTTCTTTCATTTTCGCCAGGGGCTTCCTTCAATGCAGCCGCCTCACCTTGTAGCAGACCCATGAGGAAGCGGGCCAGCGTCATGGAGAAGATGGGCTGCGAGCAGAAGTGGGCCAGCACCGGGGTGAAGGCCGTCATCGCTCCCCAGGCGGCCGCCGACAGAAGGAGGACCTTCTCTCCTCCCACCCTGCAGACAGGGAGCGCCGCCAGCTTGAATCACAGACGCTCATTTGTTTGACTTCACACACACTGTTAGCCACTGGAACTACATGGTGGAGATGGGAGGTAGGCCTTTACACGCTGCAACTCAGTGTTTGTCAAATTGGTCAATCAAGAGCAGGGGGTCACTTAAAAAACGATTTACATAAAAACAGCAGCAATTTCTAAATGTTTTGATTTAACGATCAAACAATTAATGTGAGCCTGAAGTTCAGATTGTCGCTGCAGAATTGCTTTTTTTGTAAAATGTAATTATATAGCTTAAAGAAGACTGAATTTGTGTCAGGAAGGTCCTATTTCAATTCCAAGATTTATACATTGGAGTTTATTTATTCATTAATAGTTTCATAAAATACATTATTATTGTGAAGGCAGTTTTCTGTTGATTTACAAAGTACATTTAATTAATTGTGTTGCCCAAAATGGATGAATAATCGTGACCACAATATTGTACAAAACAATCGTGATTATCATTTTAGCCACAATCATGCAGCCCTACATGGTCGGCTAAACGAGGGTTAGTCAAAGATAAAGTTCTATAAAATATAAAAAGGTGGTCGTCACACTCCTGGCAGACATAAAGGAGATGTGGACGGATCATGGCGTTTCTCTGAAGACCTCTACCTGTCACTGACGTATCCCCCGAGGACCTGTGTGAAGCAGTAGCCCCAGAAGAAGCTGCCCAGCACCATGCCCGACTCCCTCTTGCTCCAGCCAAACTGCTCGGCCATGCTGACGGTGCAGATGGGCATGGCCACACGGGCGCAGTAGAGCAGGCAGGTCCCCAGCAGCAGCACCACGGTCCAGACACGAGCCAGTGGCCTGGTTGGGGGGGGGGTCAGAGTTTGAGACTTTCAACTTCTGCTCTACTGGATTTCAAAGCAATAATCGATATATCTTTTTACTTCACCACCATTTCTAACAGTCAGTATTACAAGTAAGACGCAATTACGAAAATAGACTAGGGGTACTTTACGTAGTTTATTTCTTAGAAAATGGCCTGGCTCTGTCAAACTGCCTGTCAATGATTCATCAGGTCAATATCCTTGTAAATGACCATGACACAACCTATATTATTTTTTTGTTCATGCAATAGGGATATTGTATGAACAAAAAAAGACACTCACTCATCTGCATAAATATAACGGTCCAGTAGCACTTTATGTCGTATTATAAACTTGTTATACCAGGGCTCTGCCTAGGAAAAATAAAAATATGCATATCCTTTCATTTTCTGCCAGGGTATTTGAACTGTTACTTAGGGAGCTTCCAACACCTGGTGACTCATTTTCACAT
>NC_137194.1:22360445-22445445 GCF_960531495.2 Zeus faber | reverse complement strand
TATGTGTAAATACTTGTATCTAACATTATGTAATATACTCTATACCTGTGACAACCATAATCTTTTATCTCACCTTCTGTCGCTGCATCATGTTCAGCAGGTCTCCAAAGGGGGACTCCTCTGGGTTGTCAAAAGCCAGCAGAGCTAGCGTTCGCTCCATCTCTGTCAGACATTCTCGACTCTCCTCCCCCTGCTCTGCCAATTGGGACTGTGCGAATTCGAGGGCTGCCTCAGTCTCCCGCAAACGAATCAGCTCAATCAAGTGCTGCTGCTGCAGACGGGAAATGCAGGCAACGGTGGAGAATATGCAGAAATGATAAACTGAAGGTAAGACATGGCAAGAATGGACTTGCAGTACATATAAAAATAAGTCAGGTTTATTTGTCACATTCATACAGATACTTTCATACATACAGTATATGCAGTGAAATGTCTTTGCAACGCAGCCGGAGATTATGCACTAATAGCTAATAATAGTTACTAAACCTACATAATAGCTTACCTCATTCCTACCTAGCTAACTAGCTGAAACTAACTGATTCCTAAACGTAATGCAGTGAGTGAATAGAATAATATCAATGAAATAAAATAAAAATAAAACAAGACTCAAAAAGATAATACAAAGTGGGGAATAGAGTTGTGTATATTGGATAGGCCATTTTTATATAAAGATATGTGTAGTAAAGTGCATATTATATGTTGTTTAACGGGTATATGCAAGTAATATGTTTTGGGGTTTTTTACCTGTAGGTGAAAGTAAAGGTAACGGTTTGTATCCAACAGTTCCGGATGTAGGCTGTTGATGAGAGCAATGGCCTCCTGTATCTGCCCCTTCAGGATCATCTCTCTGATTTTAATCCTTTCATCTAGAGAATTCAGGTCCACACTCGGCTCTATCCCAGACTCCATCCGAAACTTCTCGGCTGCTTCCTTGAAGCCCTCTGTTGAAATGAAACCACTGCATGAAGATCTTCAACTGTCTAAAAGTTCAGCGCTAAAATATAATATGTAACGTTCCCATTTGAAATTTCGTTTTTGTTTTTTTCCATGTTACATACGAAAATTATCTTTTTTAATCAAATCAATGATAACATATAAAGATAACCACTGCACCTGTAACCAGGTAGTTCATGATGAGTCTGTTCATATCAGCTCTCTGAATGTGGACATTGTTGAGCTTGTCCATCCACTCTTCCCTCGTTATGTCCTCTGGCTTTTCTGCATAACTCATTCTGATTGATCCTACAAGTACATTTGCTGTTAGAGGGTTATTAAGATATGGAAGGAATTCTGTTCCACATTTCACAAATATATATGGTTGATCCATGTTTGAAGAAGTCGTCTGCATTTGTGTTTTACCATCTAAATGCTTGTTTGGGTGTTTGAAAGTTGAAAGCGATGGTACAGCTGTTTGCTTACACAACACAAGTAATACAGTATTTATTTGTGGATGTACTTCTGTTTTTGGACACATTAATACAGATTTGTGGATTCGTGTATTTATTAATCTTTTATTGTGTTTATTCCATTATACAAATCTGTGAATTGTGACACAAAATTCCTTCTACATTAAGACAGGGTGATCAAACTTGTACAGGATCGATGTGACGTCATCGGGGCTAGTTGTCAGACAGATTTTGCTTCAGCAAAATGATATTTTTTTTATTGACTCAAATATTTTAGTACGAATAACAACAAATTCATTGTTTGAATATTCTTATTATTATATTATAATAGTATATGAATAACGTTGACATTTTCGATTTATCGGTAATATACCGGAAATCCATCGCCCCAGTTTGGGCCTCCCATCAAAACACAACATTGAAGCCTGAGTTTCGTCAACACGAACCAAAACAAGGCTTAATCCCATTGTATATTCATGCACCTGATTATAATACATGTAACATAAATGATCGGGATGAGGTAACGGTTCTATTTTGATATTGTCTTTCAACAAAAGACATTCGAATAGCGTAGTTAACTAATATACATTACCTGAACTGTGTCGCTACTCCCCAGCAGTAGCTAGCTACCTAGCGGAGTGACCGCGCTTCAAACCACGCGATATGTCTAAATGGCAAACGGGATTTTGTTTGTCTCTGGGGTTGGTGGAACAGGTCGTGACGTAATAACTGACCGACGCGCTGCGCCTGGATGTTTCCGGGAGAGACGTCAACAAAGTGGTCACAGCGCAGTCGAGGTTGATGTGTAAATATAATTGATTCCCTTAGAGTTTGGAGTTACAACATCTGCACAATGATTCTGTGTCGTCCTGGAAGCAGGATACCATGAGGAGACAGTACAGTTATCTGAAGTCGAGAACGAAATCTTTCATTCGAAGACACATCAAATACAAAAAACGCTGCACTCATTTAAAAAAAAACAGCTTTTAATCATTTTAACAATCATTTAATAATAAAATGGCATTTGACGTGTCGTGTATAACAATGTACGAAAGACGTCTGTGTGTCAGTTTTCCAGGGTGTCAGATTTCGCCACTGATTGTTTTGTCGTCTCCATGACAACGTATGACGTCACGACCAGCCCCTTACAAATACACTGACTTGGACTGTGGTTGTCAGCTACTCGGTTTTTATAACATCATGTAGAACTTAGGAAAAGCCTGAAGGTAGCATCCCCAAACTATATTTTAATCAAATTGGGAGGATACTTCAACCTACAGGAACAAGTACGTTCTTGGACTATGAATTTATATATACTCTGTGTGTGTGTGTGTGTGTGTGTGTGTGTGTGTGTGTGTGTGTGTGTGTGTGTATATATATATATATATATATATATATATATATATATATACTTATTATTATTATTATTATTATAATTATTATTATCATTATTATTATTATTTTATTTTATTTATATTTTTTAATAATAATTCTAACATTTATTTATTTGTTTGTTTGTTTTGTGCGTTCGTTTGTTTATTTATTTATTTATTTATATTTATTCAAGATTCAAGATTTTAAGTTTAAGTTTATTTATCACATACATGCGAGCATACAGTGAAATGTCTTTGCAACATTATATATATACTATATACATATGTGTGCGTGTATAATAATAATTATAATAATAGTGATAATTATTATTAGTAGTATTTTTTTTCCTTTTATTTTATTCTATTTTTTTATTATTACGGTTTCAAGAATTAATTTGTGAGATATTCCAACTAAGCTCGCCAGCTAGAATTTTCCTGAACTTTCCCCAAACTTTCCTAAACTGATCAGTGTCCAGATATGTTTCTACATCATGGTCCTTTTCACATCAAATATCAAATACTGTATATTGACTGTCAACGTCCATTGTTTTATAATATAATATAATGTAACCCTAAAATCAAGAGATGACCCAGGAAATGATCGTCCTCTTCATTATTTATTCAATAATATATGTACAATATATTGCAAAATATACCAACTATTGGCATTTGTTATAACCTGTGAAGAGTACACACACACACACACACACACACATACACACACACACACACACACACACACGCACATGAATTGGAAGAGAAGTTAACCCATATGTCAGATTTAGACAGAGCGTAAACATTAATTAATTTAGGGTTAGGGTTAGGATCACACACATCTATGTAATATATAATTACTATAACTACATTACCATTGGTACTATTATCATGATTATTGTTGTTGTTATTATTACTGCTGTTATAACTGTAATGTCACATGTCAGATATATTTGTAAAATATGACAATATGGAAATATCGACACCAGTTGTTACTCGTACTGATTGCATATTGTGCTTCAAACTGCTGCTAAACTATCTGTATTTTAGTACCACTGCCACCTGTCCATATTGAGCTCACATGTTAATATAGTGCCAATCCCTGTTAACTTCAGTTTATACTGTAGATCTGTGCATGTATGTTATTTTAATAAGATTTTATTTTTTATCTTTCTTGACTTGCCCTGTTTTGCTGCTGTAACACATGAATATCCCGGGGGGGGGGGGGGGGGGGGTTGCAAAGGTCTTATCTTATTTACTAATATATTTATATATTTATGTCTTTATTTATATATATATATATATGACAACATATTTCCATGTGTTTCAAAATATATGTGGAGTGCTAAAATATATTGAAATTATTTTACACACACATATATATATATATATATATATATACTGCATATATATAATTTTTTACAATATCTTTGTTCTGGAAGGGATGGCCGCCACCGCAGAGGTGTTGAAGGGAGAAAGCTCGAGAAAATGTTCAGTCCTGCCACCAATCCAAAGTACACAGCAGAACGAAGGAAACGAGGAGGAGGACGAGGAGGACAACATAGTGAGGAAGAAGCTGTTACGGCACCGGAGGAGCACGATTCAGCAAAAGCATCTTCAAGAAATAATGTATGAAGCCTGCACAACTATGGCTCATCAACTTAATATTATGGTGTGCCCGTATGAATATCCATAAAATTGAAATAATCTCCGAAATAACGCAGAGTGTCGAGTGCAATGGTGACATACAGAAAAATCAAAAACCATGGACCTGTGCTTCCTCGGCCCCCAGAACCACAATTTCCATCCTCTGTGAGTTTAATATCTATGTAGTCGCATACATGTTTCACTATATGCAAACACATTTTTTCTTAACCCCGAAAAATGTGCTTTGAGACATTACAAGGTTTGATATATCTATTTTCCCACACTATTTGCCGTACAGATGAACAGTGAGAGTCGACAGCAGACGGTAAGCATAATAACAATTAACGTTCATTTGGAAATGTCGTTCCTGATTTGAGCAGGTCCCCTTCATATATCCTCTTCACTATTGGCCCCAGATTAATTACATGTTCCTGAGGCGTTGTGTGCAGAGCAGCCCAGTCGTGCCCATACAGCAGCAGTGGGTGGACGCTATACTGGCCCAGATGAGCCCTCAGTTCAAAACAGGCCCACGAATAAACAAACTGCTACAGGAGCTCTGCAAGGAGGTCAGCGATGACTTCTTCAATGCAATGGTTCAATATACAGGTTGGACGCGACTCTTTTTGTCTGTGCGTGTGAGCGTGTGTACAGCACTCCAATGACTTATTTTAATCAATCCCCCATTCCCCCAAATGGAAGTTCCAATTTGCTTCACTCAAGAAAATGTTCAACAAAAACTGTCCTCATTCCCTCTAGCAAAAAAAATGCTTAAGGATCCACAGAAAGTAACAGTTTCTCCAACAAAGTGAGTCTCAACCGCGCGACTAAATTCACAGTTTGCAAAGTTTACCATGTCGTTGAAAATATTGTGAAATACTGTATGTCATTTGCTTTACTCTTTTTCTTTTCTTTTTTCAATGTGTCTGTCGTTTGGTAGAGCCTGCGATTTCTCCAGACCCTGGCACAATACTTTTATTCGAAACCGCAGGATGATAAAGGACAACCTGCACATTCTTCATCCGGTGATGCACTCCATTTTGCATATTGGCTACCTCACGTTTTCTCCACTGATCTTAGTGGACCTCTCCCGCTGCAGGTAGCTCTTCACGCATTCCAGAAGTGTGGGGAAAAAGCACGAGTGACGATGCCGACGGTGACTGTTTTGTCCTCCTGTGTTTGTCCAGGGCATCTGGACCTGTGGACTGCGGAAGCCTGAACGATAAAATGTCCAATGAGTGTGTGAAGATAAATGAGAATGTCATGAATACCTGGTTCCCCAAAATCATCCAGCTGCTGATCAACAGGGACATGCTGCAGGGAATCAGAGATGAGAAACTGGACTCCTTCTACAACTCTGTGTCGACCCTGATCTCCAATCAGGCGAGATATTACTGCATAGTCATATTATTGCATTTCCTTTCCTTTTCTTCATTTTTTAGCAAGAAACACAATTTTTCTAGTTTTTTAATTCATTCATATTGAGTTGCAAAGTACGGTATGATATGTTTCTAGGATTTTGAGAATGTAGGCGATGATGAGTGATTTTCCTTCAAACTTCACAGCTGAAGGCGTTCCTCGAAAGAAGCGTCGAAGAGTTTGTCAAATGGTTTAAGCCGAGAAACTCCGACAGGATCCCTCTCTTCCGTATGAACCTGACATTCGATAACGAAATGATGGAATTTTATCCCAGCTTTCAAGACCTTGAAGATGATGTTTTGGGAATACTGAATGCCATCACAAATACCTTTCAGGTGAGATTAGCGTCAGTGTGGGGACAAATCTTTTTGTGTGTGTGTGTGCGTGTGTGTGTGTGTGTGTGTGTGTGTGTGTGTGTGTGTGTGTGTGTGTGTGTGTGTGTGTGTGTGTGTGTGTGTGTGTGTGTGTGTGTTGCGTGCGCGTGGGGATAGTCTTCACTGAGTCCTGCGATGCTTTCACAGAAAGTGGAGACGGTGCAGTCACTGCTAGAGGACGCCAACAATGCGTTTATCAATGCCAAATTGGAAGACCGTACTCTCGTCTGGGCTCAGACCACTGTCAAGAATGCTCTGCGTGCAAACTTGGAGGAACCTGACAAGCACTTTCAGACTTACGGTAATGCACTGTCATCTATGCACTCTTTATTCCCGCCATATTTGTTTACTGTAAAATGACTGCTTATTTGTCCATTTCCGCAGTTGAGAAATATAGCTGGCTGGTCAATGGTGGAGCGCAGGCCCGGGTTGACAGTTTCATGGCAGAGGAGCACTCCTTTGACGAGTATACCAAGGTAAAAAGCCCATACGTGGTTATGAGTGTTGCCTCCTTGCAAAAGTGCTTTTGTTGAAAATTACCTTCAGACATTTCTTTCAGCTCAAGGAGGAGTTTCAAGCACTTTCCTCTGAGATTAACAGCCTCCCACCAATAGCACGCTTTCACATGGTCCATTTGGACTGTGAGGACCTGAAACAGGGATTGGCGAATAAAGCCAGATCCTTTGCTCAAAGGATCTTACAGAAGCTGGTCACCGAATACCTCCAGCAAAATCTTCAGTAGGTTCAAACGGACGATCTTCTCGGCAGTATTTTCTTCCGCGGGCTGCCCTTTTCATTTCCATAGTTCTCCCGTTCTGACGGGAGTCTTATTCTCACGGTTATTTTTTTTCCTCATTAAAAGGATCTGCCGTGAGTTTGAGACCATCAAAGAGAAAGCTCTCAAAGTGCCAGAGACCACGGAGGCCATGATCGATATGGTCGCTTACTTAAGTCACATCCAGGCAAAGGGCATCACAGAGCTGAATGCAAAGATAGCAGTGGGTGTTTCAGGAGTCTCCGACTCCAGCATGTTGCATACACATACTTACATCAAGCCATACTACTGTTATATCAAATATCCACTGACAACATCTACCATCACCCTGTGTTTGTAAAGGATACCCTCCACAGACTGAGCTACCTGCTGGATGTCCACGTCTTTGAGCCGGCGGAACTGGAGCTCAATTCCACTGTCTGTCTTTGGCCACAAAACATCCTCCCTGTCTTTGAGCTCAATGCTGAGGTCAAACTCTTATTCCTATCTATCATATGCTATTGTTTTTTTTTCAAGATTTATTTATATACTTTGGAAATGACTGTGAAAACGAACTGTGGGGATCTCCAGATGATGGATAACGTCAAGGTGGCAGGGGAGCAAGAGCTGCTGGCTAGACGGGAGAGGCTGGTGATAGAACTTGGGAAGTTGAGCTGCAGGATGGAGGAGTTTGCAGAACGCTCTGAGCTGGACATGGTGCAGCAGGTACTGTCTTGTTTGTTTCCTTTCTCCAGACCGTGTTTTATCTTTGCAATGGAAATCAAAAACAAAAACGAAAGGGTGAGAAAGGCACTCTTATTGCACCGTGATAAGCAGCATGGCTTTCTGTGCACCTTATTTAAATACTTGGTTTCACACACTGACTCTGAACGCTATAAAGGATAACAAACTTTTTACAACTGCAGAAACACAGTCAACACCTGTGATATGCAACCTCACAAACACAAAACAAGCAAAAAAAAAAAAATGAAATCAAGATAAAAAAAAAAAAAAATAGGCACTAAAATGGAGTTGAAATTCTGCGATAACTTAGATTTTTTTTTTTCAAGTATGTTTTACTCTAGCACTAGATTCATTACTGATACTTCTCTTTTTTTACGTGTGACAGTATGTGATGGATGTAAGAACTATTCAAAAGAGACTTCAGGAGACTGAGGACGCCATTGCCTTCATCAATAAAGAGGAAGAGCTCTTCAAATGGGATCTGACCACCTACCCTGAGGTCGAGGTCATCAGAGAAAGCATCGAACCCTACCAGAAGCTGTTTGGACTCATCATGAAGTGGCAGCGCACCGAGAAGAGGTGTTTCTTCAGGCTCCCCTGGTGCATTCCTTCCACGACATCCTTCCGTCCCTGATATATTTTGTTCTGATTTTGTTGTGACCAGATGGATGGATGGGTCCTTCCTCGACCTAAACGGCGAGACCATGGAAGTGGAGCTGGACGAGTTCTTCAGGGAGTTCTACAAGATGCTGAAGTCCTTCCAGCAGAAACTGAAGAAGGCCCAGCCGGAGAAAAAGAAAGGTGGCAAAGAAAAGCGTGTCGAGGAGACAAGCCCCACGATACTTATGTGCTCCAAGGTGCTGGATCAAATTAAAGAGTTCAAGGTATTACACTCACAGCAACTATTGCAATTAAATAATGAAGTCTCAAGAAGTCAATCAAGTCATCTGGGTGGAAGCAAAAGTCTTGTTTTAGCCTTAATGGGCTCGAGATAAATGTGCAATGTTTTCCCCCCAAACAGGAATTCATTCCTCTGGTGTCCATCCTGTGCAACCCAGGTATTAGAACTCGCCACTGGCAGCAAATGTCAGAGATCGCCGAGTCTGACCTCACCCCGGACTCTGGCACCACGCTGCGCAAAGTTCTCAAACAAAACCTGGGCCCTTACCTCGAACGGTTTGAGTCCATCAGTGCCGCTGCTAGCAAAGTGAGGACGCTGGTCATGTTTTCTTTTTCGTTACATAGTTTTTACATACCCATAATCCCTCTCAAACATTCAATGGAAGTGCTGTTGTTGAACTATATGCCGTTTGTTGTCTATGTAGGAGTTTTCTCTGGAGAAGGCCATGCAAACCATGGTGGACATTTGGGACAGCATCTCCTTTCACCACAATCCCTACAGGGAGACGGGCGTGTCCATCCTCACAGCTGTGGATGAGATTCAGACCATGCTGGACGACCAGATCATCAAGACCCAGACCATGCGGAGCTCACCCTTCATCAAGCCCTTTGAGACCGAGATTAAGGTGGGTTTCTACTACCTCAAAAGTTATATTGAGAAAAAAACGTTCAATGGTGTGTTGTTTCCCTCTCGCCTTTAACCTGGATGGAGGGTATTCATTTTGGTTGATAGGCCGTTTACTTTCATAGAATTTTTTTTCAAGCAAAAGTATGGCGATAGCTTAATTTCTCAATCAACTCCGACCCTCCATCGGTTCAGAGCTATGTATATTGAACCCCTCACGTTCTCTGTGTCCCTCAGCATTGGGAGGAGCGTCTGATCCGTATCCAGGAAACCATAGAAGAGTGGCTGAAGGTACAGGCCCAGTGGCTCTACCTGGAGCCCATCTTCTCCTCCGAAGACATCATGCAGCAGATGCCTGAGGAAGGACGCCTCTTCCAAACGGTGGATAAACACTGGAAGGCGATCATGAAGCACTGCGTCAAAGACGCTAAGGTGGTTGGAAAAACATTTTGTTTATTGTTTACAAGGCCGCTCATCAGTCGAAAACAATATTGTTTGAATTGAAAAAAAAATTCTTGATCACCCTAACAACCAACGTTTCATTTTATATGTGATGATCGTAGATTCTACCAGCAACCTCGCTGCCTGGTTTGCTTGAACAGCTCATCGAGTCAAATGAACTTTTAGAGAAAATCATGAAGGGACTCAATGCCTATTTGGAGAAGAAACGTCTTTTCTTTCCTCGGTAGGCGATCTTATTTTGTCATTTGCAAAGCCAAAGCCCCCCCGTTATCTTATCTTATCTTGTCTTATCTCATCTTATTTTATTTGTTTACTCTCAAGTGCTTACTACTTCTATCTTTGCCAGTTTCTTCTTCTTGTCCAATGACGAAATGCTGGAGATACTGTCAGAAACCAAGGACCCACTGCGCGTACAACCCCACCTCAAGAAGTGCTTCGAAGGCATCGCCAAATTGGATTTCCTGCCCAACCTGGATATACAGGCAAGTGAGGTCTGGCACTGCAGGTTGGTAAATCCCTGTTCTGGACTAATATAAAGTAATCTCTCCACCCTCTCTAGGCCATGTACAGTAGTGAAGGCGAGCGGGTCGCGCTCATTGAGCTGATCTCCACCTCAGAGGCCAGAGGCGCTGTGGAGAAGTGGCTGGTTCAGGTGGAGGATGTGATGCTGCGAAGCGTCAGAGATGTAGTGGCCCGTTCCAGGGAGGTGAGATCATTGTCTGCAGTAGTTCCATGTCTGCGGTACTTAGTACTTATATCATGATATATTTCTAAGTGTCTAAGAATACGAGTGACAGGTGAATTGTCAAACAGCTTGTGGGTTTGTGCTGGTAGGTCTATGCTGAGACCCCAAGGAGCCAGTGGGTGAAGGAGTGGCCTGGACAGGTGGTGCTCTGCACCTCTCAGATCTACTGGACCTTAGAGGTGCACGAAGCCATCAGAGCTGCCGATGTAGGTTTTCATGAATTAACCTGATCCAGCCGTTAATTATAAAACACAAAATAAGTTGAAGGAAATGTCAAATTCAGTCATTCAATTATTTACTTGTGTTTTTGCTATCTGTAGGGTTTAAAGAACTACTATCAGCAACTGCAGAATCAGTTAAAGGACATCGTGGAGCTTGTGAGAGGCAAGCTGCCCAAACAGACCCGGACCACGCTTGGAGCACTGGTTACTATTGATGTCCATGCAAGGGATGTGGTCATGGAGCTAATTGACAAAGGTATTTTATGGTGAAAAAAATTAATAAATAAAATAGAAAAAATTGAATTGAAAAATGATCTCTATTTCTTTATTCATTTATATAGACAAGTTACAGCCTGACAGAAGTCATTCAAAGGATAGTTTGACAGCTATTACCCCTAACCTCAAGCCCTCAGGCAGGCAAGAAAATTCCCATGAACCCACTTGAGAGGGAACCTTCTGAAGGGACATTTAAAACAGATTCCTTATTCAGGGAGGCAAAGACAAGTCATATTGTAGAGTGGACAAATATATTTGTCACAATAACAGCTAAATAAACTACCAATTATTAATCGGAATGCATTGTTAATACTACATTTCCTAACAAAATGAGAGCTACCAAATGAACATTAAGAATTTTGCAATTCATTTTCAGGTGTATCACATGAAACAGACTTTCAGTGGCTTGCCCAGCTCCGATATTACTGGAACAAGGAGAATGTGCGAGTCCGCATCATTAACTGTGATGTCAAGTATGCCTATGAGTACCTGGGGAATTCACCACGACTGGTCATTACCCCGCTGACCGACCGATGCTACCGCACTTTGGTAAGACATCAGACAAGTTTCGCCTCATTCCATGCAACTCTCAAATAACGCGGCTCCTAATTCTGCACCCTGCATCCTCTCTCATAGATCGGCGCTTTTTACCTGAGTTTAGGCGGCGCACCTGAAGGCCCAGCTGGGACAGGGAAAACAGAGACCACCAAGGATCTGGCCAAAGCACTGGCTGTGCAATGCGTAGTGTTCAACTGTTCTGATGGGCTGGATTACCTTGCGATGGGGAAGGTGACAATTACTGGGGTTTTCAGTCCTTTTGAAGTTGCGTTGCCTTGAGCGACCGTAAGATCATATCTACCAAGTGATCTCCATGTTGTCCTAAAATGTCTCAACAAATATCAAACCTTGTCTAAGTAAACCTTTGAAAATAGTTTTTCAAAGGTCTGGCATCGTCAGGTGCGTGGGCGTGCTTCGATGAGTTCAACCGCATCGAGCTGGAGGTGCTGTCCGTGGTGGCCCAGCAGGTGCTCTGCATCCAGAGGGCCGTCGAGCAGATGGTTGAGTACTTTGACTTTGAAGGAACGACGCTCAAATTAAACCCCAACTGCTTTGTGTCCATCACAATGAATCCCGGCTACGCAGGGCGTTCGGAACTCCCGGATAATCTCAAGGTTTGTCTTCCGAACTTTGGACTTGACCCACCAAATGGAGCGGTTTGCACCGGTGCTCATGGAAACGCTAGTTGTTTAATTTGTCCTCTTCATTTTCCTTCCGCAGGTGTTGTTCCGAACAGTAGCCATGATGGTCCCGAACTACGCCTTGATAGCGGAGATCTCTCTGTATTCCTATGGCTTCCTCAATGCCAAGCCCCTGTCTGTGAAGATCGTGATGACCTACAGGCTCTGCTCGGAGCAGCTCTCTTCCCAGTTCCACTACGATTACGGTATGAGGGCTGTCAAGGCCGTGCTCGTGGCCGCAGGAAACCTCAAGCTGAAGTTCCCCGATGAGAACGAGGACATACTGGTGAGTGCGCACCACAAAAAAATTTTGTGAATTGCATATATGAATCTCTACAAATGTGAGCCTCACTTTTTTTTCTTCCTTTTTCTCATCTATTGTGTCCAGCTCCTGAGATCCATCAAGGATGTAAATGAGCCCAAGTTCCTCTCACATGACATACCCCTGTTTAACGGTATTACGAGTGACCTCTTTCCGGGCATCACGCTTCCTGAGGCGGACTATCAGGTTTGATATCTCACAACATTATTGTGCCGCCTGTAATGTGTTTGTATGTCTCCGGTTATGGGATGTTGTTTTTTTCGCAGCTTTTTCTGGAGTCAGTGGTAGAGTGCTGCACCAGTCACAATCTACAGCCGACACAGGTTTTCCAGGAGAAGATCATCCAGACATATGAGATGATGATAGTCCGGCACGGGTTAGCTGATATTTAATTTCAACATGTACTACTATCATATTTACTGTATTTAGTACGATAAGGCATGGTATTAGTTAACCTATTTCCATTGTATTGTATCTGCATGAAACACATCATCGTATTTTGCCGCATAAACTAATGACAATGAGAATATATGACCCAAGATTTCTTCATGGTCTAAATGCAAGGGTGAGTTGTGTGATAACAGCGGTAAGAAAGGCGGGGATGAGGACATGATTTTTTTTGTGTGTGTCAGCTTCATGCTGGTGGGAGAGCCATTCGCTGGGAAGACCAAAGTGCTGCATGTGCTGGCGGACACTCTGACGCTCCTGAACGAGAAAGGCTACAGCGAGGAGGAGAAAGTCATCTATTGCACAGTGAACCCCAAGTCCATAACAATGGGACAGCTCTTTGGACAGTTCGACCCGATTTCACATGAGGTGGACCTTATTTGATCCCTCTTAACATTAAGGAAGTGGCATTTAAGGATTTCAATTTAAGCTTATTTTTGGGTTGGGGTTTGGCTGAAAAAAATTGATTTTGAATGCCTCAGAATGTTTTCATACTATACTTACTTACATACTATAATATTGATGTAATTCAGTCAGTAAAAGTATGGCATCTGTGATCTAGACTTACATCAAATTGGTATAAATTATTATCTTATCTAATTATAGTCGTATAATTATCAGTTTTTGTTCTTTATTATCTCTTTTGAAGTGGTCTGATGGAATCGTTGCCAACACATTTCGTGAGTTTGCATCGGCTGAAACACCAGACCGGAAATGGGTGGTGTTTGACGGCCCCATCGACACGTTGTGGATCGAAAGCATGAACACGGTGCTCGACGACAACAAGAAGGTAGAAGCCTGTTTGCATCACAAGTATTGAAATGATAAATGTTGTTTTTTTGCAAACTCTGATTTTTCTTTTTTTGGGGCATTTTTTTCCTAATTCCATAGTTGTGTTTAATGAGTGGTGAGATTATCCAGATGTCCAATCAGATGAGTCTGATCTTTGAAGCCATGGACCTGTCTCAGGCCTCCGTAAGTGATACAGATGAACTTTTTGATTATATAAACCTTGTTCTCATATCAAATCAAATTTTTATTCGAAAATTGAATTGGGTGATCTATCCCAGTGATTCTCAAAGTGGGGTGCGCGGCACTAACCAGGGGTTCCATGAAAAGTTTTGGAAAGCATATATATATTTTTTTAAACGTTTAAAAAAATATATATTGTTTGTGTTCTTTGTGTGTCCTTTGTGTCGTCTTGACATTTTTAGAAATGTAATATTTTTATGCAACATACATGTATATAATTATGTCCTTTTAAACAACTCCTGCCATGAGCTTCTCCTCATCACTGAGTGCCTGCCTGTCTCTGTAGTACATTTCTCCTGATTTATGTTTGATATTTTGTGTATATTGTATATTCAATACATAGTTTTTATAGTCTGCATTTACCGGGTGTCATGACATTTCACTGCATATATGTATGACTGTATGTATATGTATGTGACAAATAATATCTTGAACTTGAACTTGAACTTGAATTTTGAAATGGTGCAATACGAATATTTCTAATACATTTCCCTTGATTTGGCTTTGTTTTTCCACATAACCCAATTAGAAGTGTGAGAAAAAGGCCTAATATCAAATTATATTTTGGGACATGCTGTGAGGGGGTCCTGGGTTTATTTTCTCCAATATAAGGGCTCCTTGGTTGAAAAAAGTTGGAGATTTTCAATTTCGCTGTGCTGTTCATAAAAGCTTTAATACTGTAAGATGTACAATTGAATATGGGTTTCTTTAATTTATAGGGACGGTTTTAAATTTATGGAGATTGGCTCAGGTATATCAATCGTCATCAAACATTGAATCATTTAGCAACCCATAAGAAAATTATATAATTAGCAGATTACCATTCAAATTCCTCCTTGCTGAATTGCAATGTCTCACTTGAGTCACGGCTTTCTTGGTCATGGCCCCTTCCTCCAGCCCGCCACAGTGAGCCGATGCGGTATGATCTACATGGAGCCGACTCAGCTGGGCTGGGAACCCTTAGTGATTTCCTGGATAAACACCTTGCCGGAGGTCCTACAGCTTCCAGACAACCAAGCCCTGTTGCTGGACCTCTTCCACTGGCTCATGCCTCCCGCCTTCCAGCTGCTGCGGAAAAGCTGCAGGGTGAGCGACCCCCAAACCTCACAACAACGCAGACACCAGCACTCAGAAGGAAGATGTTCCAATTATCCATGAGGGGTTTTCTCCCATTACTGCAAGTTGCGGTTTTGTCCTTTGCAGGAAGTCGTCCCCACCAGTAACAGCAACACAACGGTGTCGCTGTGTCGCTTGTTTGAGATGCTGCTCACTGAACCTGTGAAGGAGGACCCAGGGAACAAAAATATGCGCACCTGGATAATGGTACAGCACTGGGAACAAAATAAGCCTATAAAGAGCTCTTTTAAAAGTGGCATGATGAAAAATTATATCGGATTTGGGGAAAAAAATAAAATAAAACTTCTAAAAATAAAAATAAGCTCTCTCAGGCATTAAGATAAATCAGGTTAGAATTGTTATCTATTTGATTTGTTCTGTGTTCTTTATTTGCGGTTGTAGGCAGCCTTTACCTTCTCCCTGGTGTGGTCTGTGGGAGGCAGCTGCGACACAGACAGCAGGGAGAGGTTTGATGAGTTCCTCAGGGAGATCCTCGCAGGAAGGACGCTCCCGGCCTCTGTGGGGAAATGGGAATGCCCCATGGATGAAAAGGGCCTGGTTTATGACTATTCTTATGAGGTACTGCTTATTCATTAGTCTTATGAGGGGTTTTAGTAGTGTTGGGAAAAAAAGCAGCAACAGGAAAACCAACGTAAAGTCTTCTTCAGTTTAAAGGGAAAGGCCGCTGGGTCCACTGGAATGAGGCCATCAAAAATGTCAGCCTCGGTGACAAGAAGACAAAAGTGCAAGACATCATCGTTCCCACCTTAGACACTGTCCGCTACACCTTCCTCATGGATCTCTGCATCAACTATGGAGTGTAAATATTTTTTCTCCCATTATGCTTAAATCAGCAAGTCCCGTACAAGTCGAGGGGGAGTTCTTTACAGGACCTTATGCCCCGTTGTTTCCACTCAGGCCTATATTGTTTGTGGGGCCGACGGGAACTGGAAAGTCTGTTTACGTGAAGGAGAAACTGATGAACAACCTGGACAAAGACCGTTATCTGCCTTTCTTCATCAATTTCTCAGCCCGCACAAGCGCCAACCAGAGTCAGGTCAGCATTTAAGAACCATGGACAGGGACTTTTTTAAAGTGGTTTCTGGAATACTTTAGAGTTTTAATGGGATATTTTATCATATCCAAGGTAAAATCTGCAGATAGGAGCGATCATTTTTCTTCACATCAAATCCTTTTCCCCCCAGAATATGATAATGTCAAGGCTGGATAAAAGAAGGAAGGGAGTTTTTGGGCCTCCCATGGGGAAGAAGTGTGTCATCTTTGTGGATGACATGAACATGCCTGCACTCGAGCAGTTTGGAGCTCAGCCGCCTGTTGAGCTCCTCCGACAATACTTCGACCACGGCAACTGGTACGAACTGTTCCCCATGGTCATCTCAACTCATATATGATGGGTGACTTAGCTCAGTTAAATTCAGAACATGAGGGAAATGCAATTATGTTGAGAAATACAAACGTAAAAGATTTCTTCCATAGACTTTTTTTTTTTGGTCTCCCACAGGTATGACCTTAAGGACACAACTAAGATCACCCTGATTGACCTGCAGCTCATCTCGGCCATGGGGCCTCCTGGCGGTGGGAGGAACGCCGTGACATCTCGCTTCCTGCGCCACTTCAACATTTGCAGCATCAATGCGTTCAGTGATGAAACCATGGTGCGCATCTTCTCCAACGTGGTGGCCTTCTACCTGAAAAACAACGAATTCCCCCCTGAATATTTCACTCTGGGCAACCAAATAGTGGCAGCTACATTGGAAGTGAGTTGAATCAAGTTGTGTCGTAAGATATAGTGTATGTTAACGCATCCCATCAGACATAGCTTCTCTCTGTAATGTCTTTTTCTCTTTTCATATGCTTTGTATTCCTCAAGGTTTACAAGAAAGCCATGAAGAACCTCCTTCCCACTCCAGCCAAGTCCCACTACACCTTCAACCTGCGGGACTTCTCGCGTGTCATTCAGGGCTGCTTGCTGCTCAAGAAGGAGTCTCTGGAGAACAAGCGCACCATGATCCGCCTGTTTGTTCATGAGGTATTCCGCGTCTACTATGACCGCCTGGTGGATGACGCAGACCGGATGTGGCTCTTCAAATTGATGAAGGGCATCCTCCAAGACAACTTCAAAGAGTCCTTTGAACAGGTTTTCGAACACCTGAAACAAGGCAAAAAGGTGTGTTGAATTTGATGCCACCATTTGCTTGTTTCTCCGTGGATACATTATTATGCAGCATTTGTTAGTTTATGGATCGTGGATTGACATTGTCATAATTGTTCTGCTTTCAGCTGGTTGAGGAAGATATGCGCAATCTTTTATATGGTGACTACATGAACCCTGACCTGGAGGATGACGATCGCCTCTATGCTGAGGTGCCCTCCGTGGAAAGCTTCGGTCAGGTGGTAGCGTTATGTCTAGACGAGTACAACCAGACGCACAAGAATCGCATGAACCTTGTCATCTTCCGGTAAACAGTTTTGCTATTATTTAGTGGAGTGCTTTTCAAATGGAATTGTACATTTTGATTTGTCTTTGTCTTTCACTGATGGTGAGAAGAACCTCTTCGTTCCCTAATATATTGTCCCATCATTTTGAAGCTATGTCCTGGAGCACCTCTCCCGCATTAGTCGAGTGCTGAAGCAGCCGGGTGGCAACGCTCTGCTAGTGGGCGTGGGTGGTAGTGGTCGCCAGTCCATCACCCGTCTGGCCACATCCATGGCCCACATGACCTTGTTTCAGCCAGAGATCTCAAAGAGCTATGGCATGAACGAGTGGAGGGATGACCTAAAGGTGAGCCTTTCATGACATAGAATACCCTGGCAAGGTTTCCTTCTCCCTTTCAAACTAGAGTGTTTAGTCTCACTAACACATTTCTAATACTATAGCTACTGCTGAAGAATGCAGGCGTTAAAAGTCAGAAGACAGTATTTTTGCTAACTGATGCTCAAATCAAAGAGGAGGCTTTTCTTGAAGACGTGGACAGTCTTCTGAACACTGGAGAGGTGCCCAACCTGTTTGCTGTAGACGAGAAGCAAGAAATCATGGAGGTAGGCCAGCTACTATCTAATTTTTCAGAGTTGTACAAATCCATGAAGCACAATCTTCTCTGACCTTCTTCCTTTGCTGCACCTCTCTCCAGGCTGTGCGTTCCCTTGCCCAGGCTGGAAACAAGGGTGTGGAGTTTGGCCCTTTGGCTCTTTTTGCCTTCTTTGTGAATCACTGTAGGGAGAATCTGCACATTGTTGTGGCCTTCAGTCCCATTGGTGATGCATTTCGAAATCGTCTGCGCCAGTTTCCATCTCTCATCAACTGCTGCACTATTGACTGGTTCCAGGTACAAGGGAAAACTAAATGTAGTGATCTTATGTGCTACTTGTATTGCAAGCAGTCAAACCTAATTTATTTTGTGTGAAAGATTACAAAGCCTATGCTGTTAAGGAATAATGGTTTAATGACAAGCACCACACCAGCTCTGAAAAGTGATATTCAGGATAAAAGCAGGAGGTGCGGGTTATAACATAAGTACACTTTAGATTTGCTTATTCATCTATCTTTTGTCTGGGCTGGCAGCCGTGGCCAGAGGAGGCTCTGGAGAAGGTAGCAAACTCCTTCTTGGAGACGCTTGAGATGAGCGACCATGAAAGATGGGAGGTCATGCTCATCTGCAAAACATTCCACACTTCAGCCATAGAGCTCTCACACAAGTAGGCAATTTGATTCTTCATAATCTACACTTTGGGAGGTAACTTCCGTATATCTATGCTCAATAACACTGATTCTCTAACTGGCAGATTCCTATCTGAGCTAGGTCGTCATAACTATGTGACACCCACTTCCTACCTGGAGCTGATTGCTGCATTTCGCCAGCTCCTAACTCAGAGGAGAGACACTGTGATGAAGGCTAAGAAGAGATATACCAATGGTCTAGATAAACTAGCCTTTGCTGAGTCCCAGGTAAGTCGCATTTCAGTTTAGTGTGTACAATATTCAACCTGGATCTTATAAATGATTTACATTGTTCTTTTAAATGTCTCTCTGTAGGTGAGTGAGATGAAGAAGGAACTGGTTGACCTGCAACCCAAGCTGGAGCAGGCAAAGATAGACAACACCAAGATGATGATGGTAAGTTTGGATTTTTTTTAATAAAGCTTTATCTCACTGCAGTGTCCTGATATATGTCTTCTGTCCCCCAGGTAATTGAGGTGGAGTCCGTGGAGGTAGAGGCCAAGAGTAAGGTTGTGCGAGTGGATGAGGAGGCAGCCACGATAAAAGCAGATGCGGCTCAGGCCTTAAAGAACGAGTGTGAAAGTGACCTGGCTGAGGCCATACCTGCCCTGGAGGCCGCTCTCTCAGCCCTGAACACTCTGAAAGTAGGCACACACTCTGAAAGTAGGCAGTTGCCGTCCGTGTATGGCAATGCCTCCTTTACCCAAGTTCACATTTCCAGCTATAGGGTCTGCGATCTTGTCTCAGTAAAGGTGCATTTTTTGTTGTTTCAGCCCTCTGATGTGACTATTGTTAAGTCAATGAAGAATCCGCCATCTGGGGTAAAGTTGGTGATGTCCGCTGTCTGTGTGATGAAAGACATTAAGCCCGACAGGATTGCTGACCCAGCTGGGACTGGACAGAAGGTTTGAGTTTATCCTCAATAAAACACCATCTTCTGTGGATGTCTTCTACTCTACTCTACGCTAAGAAAACGTGATATCCACGCCTCTTAATATTGATCTGTTCTGTTGTTGCTGTCATGTTGTCTGAAAACAAACTGCGGTTTACATCTAAGAGAAACATTCCTTCATTTTCCCCTAGATTCTTGACTATTGGGGTCCAAGCAAGAAGCTCTTGGGTGATATGAACTTCTTACGTGATCTAAAGGAATATGACAAGGACAATATTCCAGTGAGTTATCAAGAAATTCCAATCCTTAAATATGGTATTGTGTTTTGCTTTCACTAATTCCTTTCTGCCGCAGGTCGCTGTGATGCAAAAGATCCGTAGTGAGTACATGACCAATCCTGACTTTGACCCCAGCAAAGTGGCCAAGGCTTCCTCTGCAGCTGAAGGGCTCTGCAAATGGATACAAGCCATGGAGGTGTATGACAGAGTGGCAAAGGTAAAATGACAAATTGTTTTTTGCTTGTGGTATTTTCTTTTCTTGAGACGAGATGAACGTGGCTGTGTTTCCTTTACTTTTATCATCATTTATTGCCTAATTCCTCTCTTCTTCACTCTTCTTTCATCCTCCATGCTTACAGTTGGTGGCCCCTAAGAAGGCCAATCTGGCAGAGGCAGAGCAGTCTCTGGCTGATACCATGGCTCTTCTGGACCGGAAAAGAGGGGAGCTCAAGGAGGTGGAGGACCGCTTGGCTGCACTTGAGGAAACGTTCAAGGAGAAGACAGAAGAAAAGGCTCAATTGGAGTTCCAGGTTGACCTGTGTGCTCGAAAGCTGGAGAGGGCTGAGAAACTTATTGGAGGCCTGGGGGGAGAGAAGACCAGGTTAGGGTTATTTTTATTACATTAAATGCTATGGATTCTTTTTTTTTCAACATATGTGAGGATCTAATTTCTGTTTAAAAGATGGTCTAAGGCAGCGGATGACCTGCAAAACACCTATGACAACCTCACTGGAGACGTCTTGATCTCTGCTGGAGTCATCGCCTATCTGGGAGCCTTCACTGCTAAATTCAGGCAGGACTGCACCAAAATATGGACAAAACTGTGCCAGGTGAAAAGCCCTGAAGTTTCTTAACTGTGCTATGGAAATGCTATTCTCACAGC
This sequence comes from Zeus faber, assembly GCF_960531495.2. Lineage (NCBI taxonomy): Eukaryota > Metazoa > Chordata > Actinopteri > Zeiformes > Zeidae > Zeus > Zeus faber. Next base: position 22,424,561 of record NC_137194.1, on the reverse strand, counting down.
TCAGGAATTCTTATCTGCATGTAGATTGTCTTTATATCTACCTTTATATCTGCAGTCAAAGAGCATCCCATCATCAGATGACTTCTCTCTCAGTAAGACCCTCGGCGATCCAATTCGGATTAGAGCCTGGAACATTGCTGGGCTGCCCACTGACAATTTCTCTGTAGACAATGGTGTCATCGTGAGTAACTCCCGTAGATGGTGAGTCCCTCTAACATGAATCTATAATCTATCTAATCCAATCTAAATCTATAAAGAAATGTTTAGAACGTATGGTCTATACATTTGGTCGGGAGTACTGTAATACAATTAATCCTTGTGGCAGTTTTGCCTACCACCCACCACCCAAGTTGAATTCTCAGGGACCTCCGGCACAGAGACACAGAAGACGGGGTTGTAGGCACCAGTTTATTGTAGAGAGAGAGTTTAGCTCAGGAGGAGATAGAGATGTGTCATAATAGGGGCTCCTCTCCTGAGTGAGTGTGGGGATGGGGGTTTTACCTGCTGCTGGTTAGACCAACCAACGAGCAACAGGTACGCGGCCACTCTGATCCTGAATCCACCAATTTCCTAGATCCAGGTCAGGTGTAGATGCTCAATCCACACCATCCCCACACCACAATTCTATTTTGCTTGCAGGCCTCTGATGATTGACCCTCAGGGTCAGGCAAACAAGTGGGTGAAAAATTCAGAGAAAGACAATACCCTGAGTGTAATCAAGCTTACAGACGGAGACTACATGAGAACTCTGGAGAACTGCATCCAATTTGGAACCCCCTTGCTGCTGGAGAATGTAGCAGAAGAGCTGGATCCTTCACTGGAGCCGCTGCTGCTTAAACAAACATTTAAACAAGGTGCAGTACACTGTCTCGCCTGCATGGCTCAGCTATATGGACAAATAGTATCACAATCATTTATATATTCCCAATTTGCTATTTATTGTTTTATAATTCCAATTTGCCATGTTAATAAATCCAGCTTCAGCAGATTTAACTTTATGGTAATGATATGGATCCTCACCAAGGATATCATCTTTTACCCAGGTGGTGTAGAGTGTATCAGACTGGGAGAGAGTGTGATTGAGTACTCGTCTGACTTCCGTTTCTACATCACCACAAAGCTGAGGAACCCCCATTACCTACCTGAGTTGGCCACCAAGGTATCTCTGCTTAATTTCATGATCACCCCAGAGGGCTTGGAGGACCAGTTGCTTGGAATAGTGGTGGCCAAGGAAAGGTAAAGTCAAAGGATCCTTTCTGAATTTTTGTCATAATATATTTAATGACAGAACTGAGCACTTTCTCTGCTTCGTCTGTGCTCCAGGCCAGAGCTGGAAGAAGAGAGGAACGCCCTCATCCTGCAGTCGGCAGCCAATAAGAAGCAGCTGAAGGAGATTGAGGACAAGATCCTTATGACTCTGCAGTCATCTGAGGGGAACATCCTGGAAGACGAAAGCGCCATCCAGATCCTCGACTCAGCTAAGATCATGTCCGATGAGATCTCCAAGAAACAACAGGTCTGAGCCGCACAGGGTTGACACAAAAAGAGAAAAAAGGCATGAACTATGAATGTGACAGCTCTGAGTCAAACTCTCTACTCTTTCCAAACCACCCAGATAGCAGAGAAGACTGAGCTCAAGATAGCAGAGTCTAGAGAGGGCTACAGGTCCATCGCCAATCACTCGTCGATCCTGTTCTTCAGCATTGCCGATCTGGCTAACATAGATCCCATGTATCAGTACTCTCTCGGTTGGTTTGTCAACCTCTACATCAATTCCATCCAGGACAGGTGAGTGGCACATTGAAGACATACAGCATCTTGCCACATTTCCAACAGGCTAATTCAGCCATTCAAATTTTAGTTCGGAGTTGAAAACGTCCTGATTGTAATTGTCCTGATTGCTATCTTCTATTTCCTAAGTAACAAGTCCAAGATCCTGGAGAAGAGGTTAAGATACCTGACCGATCATTTTACCTACAATCTATACTGCAATGTCTGCCGCTCGCTATTTGAGAAGGACAAACTCCTTTTCTCCTTCCTACTTTGCAGCAACCTTCTTCTGTAAGAGTTTACAGTCTTTACTAAATGAGTAGTTCACTGTAAGGAGTCTTTATTATAGCTTTATTTTGGGTTGTTCCTTTTTTTTATTATCTCATATTGGTTTACAGAATATGCATGGTAATGTTTCCTTTTCAGAGCAAAACATGAGATTGAATATGGAGACTTCATGTTCTTGCTGACTGGAGGTGTGGGGCTACAAAACACTACCCACAACCCAGACCCGAGCTGGCTACAGGACAAGAGCTGGGATGAAATTTGCAGAGCCAATGAGCTGCCTGGCCTGAAGGGAATAAAGTAAGGTTCCAATTCACCTGGACTGATTTCTATTGTTATTTTTCTTTTTTGCTACATATTGGTACATATTTAGAGCACTGTAGGCATTTGGATTGAATCTCAAAATTCTTATTGTATTCCCCCAATAGACAGGCGTTCATAAAGGGCTCAGATGAATTTAGGACAATCTATGACAACAAGGAACCCTACAACACAACTCTGCCCAAGCCTTGGTGTGAAAGTGTCAACGAGCTCCAAAAGATGATCATCTACCGCTGCCTCAGGCCTGATAAGATAGTGCCAGCCATCAACAATTATGTGACTGAAAAACTGGGGAAGAAGTTTGTCGAGCCTCCGCCCTTTGACCTGAGTAAAAGCTACCAGGATTCCAATGCCACCATTCCACTTGTGTTTGTGCTTTCCCCAGGAGCTGACCCCATGGCCAGTAAGTACCTCTGGACCCTTTTAATTTTTTATGTGGACACCTGACATATGTTTGGAAGACATTAGGCAGGCATCTTGAATGATGCCACATAAGTGCCAAATCCTCATCGTATCTTACATTTTAAGGGTAATAACTGCAGAAAAATATGCTTTGGAGAGATAATAGTTCTAAAGGCAAGCAACATTTGTAAGACCTTGGTGTGAGCTTCTGAAAAAACACCTTTTCAGTGCATTTGTTGCAGACTCCCAATGTGAAAACGATGCCACGTACTGCCATTTCCCCTTCCTAGGCTTACTGAAATTTGCCAATGACAAGAACATGGGCGGGGCCAAATTCCAGTCAATCTCTCTGGGACAAGGACAGGGACCCATCGCAGCCAAAATGATTCGTGCATCCATGGCAGAGGGAACCTGGGTGTGTCTGCAGAACTGTCACCTGGCGGTGTCCTGGATGTCGACTCTGGAGAAGATCTGTGAGGACTTCAGCCCAGACACCTGCCACTCATACTTCCGCCTCTGGCTCACCAGCTACCCCTCGCCCAAGGTACGGCAAGATGCATTTTGCCTCTGTGTCTTTAGGAAATGTGTTTTTTAGGTATCCTCAAAATAATGAATCCATATGCATTTACAAAAAAATACATATTTTCAACATCAGTTTCCAGTGACCATCCTCCAGAATGGTGTAAAGATGACCAATGAACCTCCTACAGGCCTCAGGCTTAACCTACTCCAGTCGTACACGTCGGATCCAATTTCTGACCAAACCTTCTTCAATAACTGCCCCGGCAAGGAACTGGTGCGTAGTCGAACCTCACATATATATACAGTATATATTTAGAAATAATATATGGCGTTTGTTATAAAATGGCACCTGTTAGAAATAATATGGTGCTTGTTATAAAATGGCACCTCTGGTTGGAAAACAGCTCTTTGTGACCAGTCGCACACATATTGTTTCCAGTACTTTGCTTCTTGCGTGCATGTTGCTCATGCTTTATTGCACGTACACAGTTCTTTGTGATCCATATATCCTTTTGTGATGACTTGCTTTGGGGAAACTTTATAAGGGTTGTAGTCTTTGTCGTCATTGTCTTTTCGTCTTGTTTCGTTGGTCTTGTCATCGACGAGACTTTACGAACTGACCCTACTGCAGTAGCACCAATAAAGAAGCTTATTTTGCATCGCACCTGTCTCCGTCTAATTGAGGAAGCTCCACACATCAACCAACCTGGGAGGGATCCGTTTTCCAGATCCCAACAATATATATATAGTTCAAGTGATTATTTGTCACATACAGTACATACTGTCATACATATATGCAGTGAAATGCCATGGCACCCAATGATTATGCACAATAAGCTCTATAAGCTCTAAAAATACAAAAAATACCAAAATATGCTTAATGGACACGAGGTGCTCGCGCAGGTGGCTGCAAGGGGCGGCGCCACAATCGCAATTCTGGGTTCTATATATGAACAAAAATAAATCAAATTCCTCCAATATTTACTTGTTTTGCAATTTTTTTTTCTTTCATTAATTGTGTAGACTTGGGAGAAGCTTTTGTACGGAGTCTGTTTCTTTCACGCACTCGTACAAGAGAGGAAGAAGTTTGGTCCCCTGGGCTGGAATATTCCATACGGCTTCAATGAGTCTGATCTACGTATCAGCATCAGACAGCTCCAGGTATTCACGTCCCCCTGATGTGTGTGATATTGCATTGATATGGTATGATGACATTATTCATCACTCGTCTCTTGCAGCTTTTTATAAATGAATATGAAGTCGTGCCTTATGAAGCCATAACCTACCTCACTGGGGAGTGTAACTACGGCGGCCGTGTGACAGACGACTGGGACAGACGCCTGCTGATGACAATTCTGGCTGACTTCTACAACAAGGAAGTGACTGAGAATGCCCGCCACCCATTCTCCCCCAGTGGGAAATACCTTTCCCCACCAAAATCCATCTATCAGGACTATGTGGAATTCATCAAGGTAATGGGATATTTTGAACCACTAACAACAGTGAAATTGGAGTGGGTGTCATAACATACAACAATCACAATATATTACTTTCTGTTAATGTCATGAGAAGGAAAGCCAAGATAAACAGTATAGTTCATATGAATATTTGCCACATTAAGTGTATAAAATTCAAACTACTGTCTTATTTTTTGAATGCCATGTTTATCACTTAAAATATATCGGTTATTGCTTATTAATACTCAAATTTCAATTACTATATCGCTATGCCGTGCATCACTAAACATATTTGTAAATCTGTCTTTGCCCTGTGTTTTTAGAACCTCCCACTCAGCCAGTACCCTGAGGTTTTTGGGATGCATGAAAACGTGGACATTTCCAAAGATCTGCAGCAGACCAAGCTGTTGTTCGAATCTCTGCTGCTCACCCAGGGAGCTGGGGCGAAGGGAGGGGGCAGCTCTGGTGGAGACAATACCCTGTACGACATTGCAAATAACATCCTCACCAAGGTACATGCCTCCTTGTGCTCACTCATCTGCGCAATACACAGTGGAACGGTTAATCTTGCACAGTCTTTTTTGGAAAAATATATACACACATACATACACAATTAAATTCACTGACAGGTGAAGTGAATAACATTGATCATCTCGTTCCAATGGCACCTGTCAAGGGGTGGGATATATTTGGCAGCAAGTGAACAGTCAGTTCATGAAGATGATGTGTTGAAAGCAGGAGAAATGTGCAAGTGTAGGGATCTGAGCGACTTTGAGAAGGGCCAAATTGTGATGGCATCTGCATAATGGCAGGTCTTGTGAGGTGTATGCAGTGGTTAGTACCGACCAAAAGTGGTCCAAGGCAGGACAACTGGTGAACCGGTGACAGGGTCATGGGCGCCCAAAGCTCATTGATGCGTGTGGGAAGCCAAGGCTAGCCCGTCTGGTCCAATCTCACAGAAAAGCTACTGTAGCACAAATTGCTGAAAATGTCATGCTGGCTCTGATAGAAAGTTGTCTGAACACACAGTGCATCGCAGCTTGCTGCGTATGGGGCTGCTTAGCCGCAGACTGGTCAGAGTGCCCAAGCTAACCCCTGTCCACTGTCGAAAGTGCCTACAATGAGCACATGAGTGTCAGAACTGGACCCTGGAGCAATTGAAGAAGGTGTTAGGCTCACTGCCTCAGAACGGATGTGAACCCATGAGCACGACACAATCAGGTAAGAAGTCCACAAGCTTTATTCCTGCTTTAACAAAACCAGGAGATCAATCAGATCACTTGAGCTGCTACCCTTAAGTGGCTTGAGTGAAGAGACGTGGAAGTTAGGATGGATGCAGAGAGACTGGGGAAGACGCAGGTGAACAACTGCTGAGTTGATGATCTTGGCTATGGAGAATGGCCCTACAAAGCGCAGGGCCATGTTTCTGGACTCAACCCAGAAGGGGTAAGTCCAACGTAGAGAGCTAGACCTTCAGTCCCAGAGTGTAGGCTTGAGCCGGGTGCGGCGACAGTTGGCTGATCTCCGATAGCAGTCAGATGTGTGTAGTACAGTCGCACGGGCCGGATGCCAGGTACGTTGGCACCGCCGGATGAAGGCTTGAACAGATAGGATGCTGGCCTCGCCTTCCTACTCAGTAAACAGAGGAGACTGCTAGCCCCAGGAACCCTGGAATGGAGAGAGGCCGGTAGCAGAGCTACCAAGGTGTTATGGACACATTCTACCCATAACAGTTGTCTTGACCATGAGGTAGGATTCCATGAAACCATGCAGCGCAGCATGGTTTCCATCTCCTGGTTCATCCTCTCCGTCTGGCCATTGGACTGGGTATGGAAACCCAAAGAGAGGCTGACGATGGACCCCAGCAGAGTGCAAAATTCAGTCCAGAAATGAGAAGTGAATTAAGCCCCCCTATCAAAGACGATGTCTCTAAGGAGGCTGTGCACTCTAAACACTTGATTTAGCATGACTTCTCTCTGGATGTGGGCCATTTAGACAGTGGAAGAAAGTGAGCAGAGTCCAGAGAGACGTGGGGCCGCTGACACAAGGAATGGGCAGAGGCTGGAGGACACCACCTGGGGCTTAACGGGAGTTCTTGTTCTGTGAGAATAATGAACATGCGGCCACAAACTCCAGGTGCCCCGATCCATGGATTCCCACAAGAAATGTTGTTGAAGGGAGAGATTCCTGACTACTCCTGGATGGCAAGCTAACCAGGAGGAATTTCCCCACTGCAGAATCTGAGCACAGACATCGGCTGGCACAAAAAAGGTGATTATCAGGGCAAGTGCTGGGAGATGGGTGTCGAGAAAGAGAGTTCTTCACCTTCCGCTCCACCTCCCAGGTAACCACACCGACTATACAGGATCGGGCACTCTGGCTGTGAAGGATGACCCTCAGCTTGGTAGACGTGAGAAAGGGAGTCAGGTCTGGTGTTGTTGGATCCCTGGTGGTATGAAACACAAAAGTCAAATAGATTAAAAAAAAATAAAAAAACAGCACCCAAAGAGTCAAAAATGGTTCCTCAACTCCTCCAACACCATCTTCACTGCCAACAGCTCTCGCTGCCCAATGTCATAATTGCGCTCTGTAGGGCATAACTTGTGAGAGAAGAAGGCATAGGGGTGACACTTTTTGTTGACAGTGTAGTGGAAAAAACTGCATCTAACAATTAAACTGAAGAAGAGAAGTTCGAGAGAGTCGAGGTCTGAAGATATAAGACTTTATTATCACTTGCAAGAAGTGACAACAGAATCTGAGTTGGTTTGGCAAAGAACTGCCGAGCCGCTCATGGACTCCTCCTTTTAACCTCTTTCTGTTGGTAGAGAAAGTACATCTGTATACTCAATTAGGATCCCTTCCTTCCTCCTATACGGTCAATAGTGCAAAGAAGCCATTTGTCTGCATTCTTTGACATCAGTTACAACAACAAACCTCCCGACACTAGTCCAGGCCACATTTTATGAGGGGATGTTTGCATTCACACACCTTCCCATGTCACATGGCCCACAGTCAACAAAGCACTTATTCATGTCTTTGCTGACCCCTGTCTCACACACACTTACTTCATTCATATAGCATATGGGCAAGATAACGAATGCTCTTTCTTATTTAATGGTAGAATATAATGAACATATTTCTTTTAAATGTACTAGTAAATTTCTCCCATAACAGCAGCTTCCTGGGAGAGTACGGCCCCTAGGCCCAAATCTGAGGCATCCACCTCCACCACAAACTGACGGGAGGGGTCAGGCAGGTTGAGAATGGGTGAGGAGGTGAACCGTCTCTTGAACTCACAAAGTCATTGTCCACCGCAGGTGACAAGAGGAAAGGAGAATTTGGGGAGGTCAATGCAGTGAGTGGTGCCACCACCAGACTATATAGTTCCAGAGGAACCCTCTGTAGGAGTTGGCGAACCACAAGAACTGTTGCAACTTCTTCCTGGGGGTCAGTACTGGCCAGTCGACGACCGCCTTAACCTTCGTTTGATCCATCTTCACATTCCCTTCAGCAACCCCAAAGCCCAAGAAGGAGACCTTGCGTACATAGAATTTGCACTTATCTGCCTTTAAGAACAGCTTGTTCTCCAGAAGCCTCTGGAGACTGACAGCCTGTGACATGGCTCTGCCAATCCCAGCTGAGCAAGGAGCAGGGGACAAGAGGGTCTTGCACAAAAGACCATGCAGCTCACCAGAATCCACTGGTTGACTGATGAGCCCCTCCTTTTACCGAACAGTTGGACACATAATGGCCCCTCCTCCCACAGTACAGACAGAAGTTCTCCCTCTGGCAGTGTTCCGCTGACGACATCCTGGTCCTGCCGAGCTGTATGGGATCTGACGAGTTGCTAGGGGTGCTCGAGGTAGGATCCAACAAGGAAGAAGGAGGCGTTGCTGGTGGTCGTGGAAGACCTTAGGAATGACTTGTCAGCACCCTCTCACGCCTCCGCTCCAGGAGACGTCCTTCAATGCGAATGGCCATGGGGATGAGTGTGCAGATCTGGCGGCGCATCTCGAGCTGCCAGCTCATCCTTGATGACATCAGAAAGCCTGTGGTTATATTTGTCGGCCAGTAATAAGGAATTCCAATCACTCTCTGCTGCGAGGGTCCGAAACGCATTGGAATGGGCGAAAACTTGCTGCCCCCCCTAGACCAGGTGAAAAAGTCCACGAGCAGCCTCACAGCCAGGTGTAGTGTGGTCGTAAACCCTCCGAAGACCATCAGAGAAGGCTGTCACCGAAGAGCAGAGGTCTGACTGCTTCTCCCACTTGGCGGCACTCCAGTCCCAAGCCCTTCCTGTGAGCTAAGTGACCATGAAAGCCATGTGTGACCTCTTGTTGGGATATAAGGATATAAGGACCGGCAGGTACCTGGAGCTCCAGAGAAGTGCTCGGGAGCGGAGAGGTGAGGTTCCGGACTGGAAACGGCACAAGCAGGAGAACTGATAGATAATGCATCAGCCGTTGTTTGACTGACCAGAGTGAGCAGCTGGATCCGGTCGCAGAGAGCCTCCAAACGTTCGTCATTGCGTCCAGAGAATTCCTGGCTTGTGTTGATGTAGAAGACAGGCCTGTGCGGCCGTCACCGTCTGAGTCTCTGAGTTGGCTGGGTTCATTTGTGGCCAGATTGTACTGTTACACTCACTGACTCAGAACAGATGTAAAGCCATCCGCATGACACAAAAACAATCCAATAAGATGTCAAAATCCACCAGGTTTATCCAACAAACAGGCAGGGGTCAAAACCAGGAGATCAGTCAAAGAATTCAGAGTTATCAGGGAAGGGAACAGGCAGAGAATCAAGGTCCAGCGAAACAGGCAGAGAATCCAGGAAATGAGGCAGAGGTTCAGACAGGAATCAGGAAGCAGTGCGGAAAAGCTCAGCGTAATGCAAAAGATAATCTGGCAGAGAACAAAGGGAAGTGGACTGGTATTTATACTGAGGAACTAACGAGGGCATGAGCTGCAGGCGGAGGAAACCAGGTGAAGGGAAGGGAGTGAAAGCAAAGCAAAAGGGGGTGGGCGGATCTGAAATGACATGGAGGTTAGTGGCATGGCATTAAAGAAATGACCAGATGAAAATAAAACATGAAAAATACTGGGAAATCAGGGAGGATTCATGACAGAAGGTGGCCTGGTCTGATGAATCACGTTTTCTTCTACATCATGTGGATGGCCAGGATTAGGGTCCAATCCGATCAAGCATCTGTGGGATGTGCTGGAACAACAAGCCCGATTCATGGGGGCCACACCTCGCATCTTACAGGATTGAAAAGGATCTGCTACTAACGTATTGGTGCCAGATACCACAGGACACCTTCAGAGGTCTTGTGGAGTCCATGCCTCCACGGGTCAGAACTTGCTTTGGCGGCACGAAGGGGAGCTACACAATATTAGTGATTATTAGTGGTGGTTTTAATGTAGCCCTGAAGCCCCGCCCCACTGGTGCACATAGCTGAGCGGGGGCATGTTGTTTATTAATATTACACATGTTGCAGGTTCAAATCGCATTAATATGCGACAATTCATCAGGATGAATGGTTGTCGAGATAATCAAAGGACATACATACAGACAGATGGACAGATGCCTTCCTTCATAGTTAGATTAGATTGCATTTTTTTAAGTTTTCTTAATTTTTACGTGTATTGCATACTGCCAATTGTTTCTATTTTTACTACTGCTTCATTATTATTATTATTATTATTATTATTATTATTATTATTATTTATTTTTATCTATTAATCTATTAATTTATCTATCTATCCATTTCCCCATAATCAATCCATATATTTCCATAATGTTATTTATTGTAAGAATGGAAGGCTAAACTGTACCATGTTTGAACTGTACTTTTGTTTTTTTTCTTCTTAATCTTTCTGTGATAAGAAGCTATACAAATAAACCTGTCGGGTGTCAACTTACTATTGAGCTTGTTTCTCTTTTAGCTTCCAGACAATTTTGATATTGAGGCTTCACTTTTGAAATTCCCAGTGCGTTATGAAGAGAGCATGAACACCGTGCTGGTCCAAGAGATGGAGCGCTACAACACGTACGGATATGAAATACAATACATCATCAAACCACACTGATAGCACTGCTTAATATAATACCCCTTCACCGCTGCTTCGTCCTCTCCTTTAGGCTGTGTGTCACCGTGCGCGGCAGCCTACAAAACCTGCTGAAAGCCATCAAGGGTCTTGTGGTGATGGATGCAGAGTTGGAGGCCATCGCAGGCAGCTTGTTGGTCAACAAGGTCCCTGAGAAGTGGAGCAAGCGCTCCTACCCGAGCCTCAAGCCCCTTGGCAGCTACATCACTGACTTCCTGGCTAGGCTCAAGTTTCTGATGGTGAGGCTATTAAAATCCAATCACATGACTACTGTTGAATTAGTGAATTACCATTGAATTAATTCAAACATAAATTGTTGTATGACTTACTATTGTGAAAGCAGCCCATGTCGGACTGGGAAATATTTGTACTGTAGCACAGATGAATTTAACCATGCTTATATTTAGTAATTTCTTGTGTATATCTAATTATGTTTCTACAGGATTGGTACAGAGACAACAAGCCCCCTGTTTTCTGGCTCTCTGGATTCTTTTTCACCCAGGCTTTCCTAACCGGGGCCATGCAGAACTATGCACGGAAATACCACATCCCCATTGACATGCTGGGCTTTGATTTTGAGGTCAAAGAGACACAATATGCACCGCAGAGGAATACAAGTCTTTGTTGTTGCACTACTTATTGTACTCCATGCTTATGATCTGTGGTCTTCTTTACCTTAAACAACATCTTACAGGTTCTCCCGACCAGTAACGCACGCATAGCTCCGGTAGATGGGGTGTACATTCACGGGCTGTTTCTGGATGGAGCTCGCTGGGATAAAGCAAGGTAAAATCTTTGGAAGAATACTATCTATTATTGTGCAGAGAGATGTGAATAATAATTTATAACAAGTATAAACCTCTTCTCCTTTCTTTTAGCGGTGTACTTTCTGAGCAGAATCCCAAAGTCCTGTTTGAAGCAATGCCCATCATCTGGATCAAACCAAGTAAGCGTAAACACTCCGCTGCAAACAGATGACACGTTCCTTGGGGGACAAATTCCAGAAATATTCTTCAGCTTTCTGTTTTAGATTTGCTTTTTCCCCATTTCATTTCATTGAGTGTGTAACTGTTTCCCTCCGCACCATCCAGCTGACAACACACCTGGTGATCCGGAAAAGCTGTACGTTTGCCCTATCTACAAGACCAGCGAGAGGAAGGGAACCCTCTCCACCACGGGCCACTCCACCAACTTTGTCATCGCCATGACGTTGCCCACCAGCAAGCGCCCGCAACACTGGATCAAGCGTGGCGTTGCCATGCTCTGTCAACTCGACGACTGAGATATGAAAAAATAAACAAGTTCTTTGATTGAATCATTTGATCAAACGTATATTTTCTATAATAATCTAAATGAATAAATGTTTACGCTCTGTCTAAATCTGACATATGGGTTAACTTATCTTCCAAGTTGTGTGTGTGTGTGTGTAGTTAGGGATGAACCTATGAAGTTTTGGCTTAGGGAGGAGGGACCAAATAAATCTATATCTTTATAAATGCATTTAGTGTTTGAGTCTAATCTGAGATCCCAGCCGTGGGCGCTGGCCTGTAAAACGACTGGAAATGAGCGCATGTGATTTGCAGCGAATAGCGGGGGAGTTGCACCGCTGAAGGTACGGCCGCACCGCGGGTGGCGCGTTTCAAACGGGGCTCGGCTTCGTCCAGCTGCGGGGGGCAGGGCTACGCTCGGCGACGGCGACAAGTCGGACGGACTTCCAACTCTATACGAACGAGCGGCGCCGGGCGACAACCAATAGGAGGGAAGGGACGCTGTCGAGGCGCTGGTCCTCGAAAAATGGACGCCCGCCCGTGGAGCCAGGTGTTGCCTGACACCAGATATTTATAGCGGAGCGGCTATAAATAGGTGTTTCGTAAGCCCGCGGAGCCTCGTCTACTGCGGTGAGAGCCGCCGAACGCGCACAGCCCGAGCAGGTAAACACGAGAATAATAGACCAAGGCCTTTTTTTTTTTTTTTTTTAATTGCATTATAGTGTGTTGCTTTATTCAACTGTTTAACTTATACTTTTGAGTTTAATGTTGTTTGTTTGTTTTGTATCTAGAAAAATGCAAAAAAGAATAATGATCAAACTTGTTTTAATAAAGTTCTGTTTTTGTTGTTAATGTCCACTCGGGTTTTAGATCATTTTAAATGCACTTTTGCACTTTGGAACTTTCTTTTTGTTAAGTTCTATATAAATAGAGCTTTATTTCCCAACCTACTCAGGCGTTTTTTCCAAAACATGTTTTAATATTTCCCTTATTTTAAGACGGGGATGTTAATTCTGAAAAGTTGTCACTTCAGCAATCTCTGCCTTACATGTAGGTTTAACCAACCCTAGCTATCTTCCATTAGCTATGACTAACTCTTCTTGTTTCTAGGTTGACTAGCTCCAACTTGTTGTAATGACATAATGCACTAATATTTAAGTCAAAGATGCTGACTAGTTTCAAGCTGTTGTATTGACGATGCACTAACACATGAGTTGTTGATGTTGACCCGCTTTTAAGCTGTTATTTTGCCATAATGCACTAACATGGGTACTTATCATATTGCACTAACATACAAAAAAACTAACAACACTATTTTATTTAGATTCCTTACGGCCTCTTGCCCTTGTGTCTGGTTGGAGTTAGGGTTAGAAACAGGAGATCATGCACTTAAATCCGAGGTTGATCCAATGCTCAACGCATGCTTCGATTGTTTCTAGCCTCTCATGTAAGCCGCTTTGGACAAAAACGTCTGATCAATGAATACATGTAACTGTAAGCGTGTTTGTTAAGATAAGACCTACAGTATGCTGTCATGCACAAACTAAGTTATTGCAGGTTAACTGTAACCTCCAATTTCAATATTGTCAAACATTTGGTCACTAGATGATGTTTCCTTAACCACTCCAAACTCAGCTGCCACATTCTCTCTTGCATCGTACAATCTTGGCTCTAAAAGTGCCGTGAGGTTGTGCTCTGTCTCGACTGCTGTATTTAACGGCCTTGTTTACCTCGTGGCTGTGTCTCCACAGAGTCATTTGCGTTGATCCTTTTCGGGGTAATAGATGACCACAGAGAGAAAAGATGTCTTTTACGACTCAGAGGAGGACATCGACGAAGATGAGGCGACGCAGTATGTAATCAAACAGAGTTTGATTGAATATAGGAAACTCAAAGGCTTGAATCCCAGGTAAACCAATCTCAAACGTACACGGTTGATGTCTTGGTTCACCGTGTAACACCTTGGTCTTTTTGATGTGTCCACAGTGATTTGAGGGGCAGTGAAGACCCAGATGAGATCTTTACCGCCATTAAAGAAGGTGAAGCTTTCTCTACATAATAATGCAAAATGTCCTTCATTTTCCCCAGTCGGTAAATTTTATATTTGTGTTTCCTAATGCACCCTTCGCACTATGCCACCCAGGCGATGCAGATGCTCTGAACCGAATGACTGTGCAGCCGTGGGCTCTGTCCAAAGTGGATGAGCGGGGATGGATTCCTCTGCACGAGGCAGCCGCTCAGGGCAGCAGGAGGATCCTGGAGCTCATCTTCTCGGGTAGAGTAACCATGACATTAATCCTTCGTAACGGATCTAGCTTCCAGTAGATTCATTGTTTGGCGTTTTGGCTTTAGCGTCGCCGCAGGGGGCAGGCCACTGTCGCACTCTCAAAGGTGAGACGCCGCTGTTCCTTGCGGTAGTTCACGGGCTCAGGGAGAACGCCACGTTCCTTCTTCAGAACGGATGCAGCCCGGACCTGCAGAACGATGAGCAAGACTCTCCTTTAGTGGCGGGTAAGGTTTGAAAGCAAAAAAAGGCAAAAGGAAGTAGATGTTCAATTCAACGTTCTGCTCAAGTAAAAGTCTGAAAATACTTTTAAATGAAATGTACACAAGTAACACAGATAAAAGGACTTGTTCAGCATCATATATTCACATATATATATCATCATCATATACATCATCTTATATTTCAGTGAGAACACACTTACTGCACTGATCTCTTGTGGCTCAAGACACAAATGTTGATAGTTCAGTTGGTGCAATGGCTTCCTCTTGCTGCCGACAGGCTCAGTTGTTTGAGGAAAACATAGTATACTAATACATAATTTGTTGTTGTTTTATTTATTATTTGAATAATTATAAAAATTCTCTAAAATGGAGTTGCACAAGTAAAGTACGAATGCCTCAATTTTGTACGAAAGCACAGCACTCAGTTCTCAGTTTCTCTCCATACCAGTTGAACATAATCAGATGATTATCTTTCAAATAAAAACAGCTGAACTATCTATATTTAATATTTTTTCCTTCCCACCTCCTTTGGAATAGCTATTCTAAATGATCAGTACGACCTGGCCACACTCCTGCTACGCCACGGTGCCAGTTTGGACCAATTGGGACCGCTTGACCGGACGGCGCTGCACGAGTCGGCCTTCCTGGGCCTTGAAAACTTTGTGTATTTGCTCCTGGAGTCCGGTGCTGACCCAAATGCCTCTGATGCCAAGAAGAAAACCCCCCTGGCCTTGGCTGCACAGAATGGACATTTAAACGTAGTGGAGATCCTGCTACAGAAAGGTAGATTCAGTTATCGGATTCTATAAACTGGCGATGGGTAGTTGTAGTGTCACCTCACGTGCTATGTGCTCGTTCTCTCAGGAGCCCGTGTATGGCACGAATCTGACAAGTTTGGAACCATTTTGTTTGAGGCTGCGGCCTCAGGAAACCCTGATGTAATCTCCATGCTGCTAGACCATGGAGCGGATGCCAACGCGCCTCTCTACAGCGGCCACCTGCCCATTCACAGAGTGGCGTACCATGGACACATACTGTGAAAAAAATCTAATTGAATTTACCCAGTTTCTCCTGTGATAGTTTCCTCATAAACCTTACCTTTTTCAACAAACACCAAACAACTAAACAATGTTCCCTCACTGACAGGGCGCTGGAGCACCTGATCCCAGTGACCAAGATGGAGGCGGTGAAGGATAGTGGGATGAGTCCGCTCCACTCCGCGGCCGCTGGAGGACATGCGCAGTGTCTCGAGCTGCTGCTCCAAGCGGGGTACGACCCCAACTTCATGCTGCACCCGCAGGTGCGTCGCAACTACGAAGACGAGCGCAGGTCAGCCCTGTTTTTTGCCGTGTCCAACAATGACCTCCAGTGCACTCGCTTGCTGTTAGAGGCCGGCGCCATGCTGAACCAGGACCCGGTAAAGTGTCTGCAGGTGGCCCTCCGACAGGGCAACTATGAATTAATTAACACCCTGCTGAAGTTCGGAGCCAACGTCAACTACTACTCCCGCGTCAATACAACGCACTTCCCCTCGGCGGTGCAGTACGCCCTCAAGGACGAGGTCATGCTCAGGATGATACTGAACCACGGCTATGATGTGCAACGCTGCTTTGACTGTCCCTACGGCGACTGTTCCCATGACTATGCACCCTGGACCGCCTCGGTCGTCAAAGACATGGTGGTGAGAGAGACCTTGTCTGAGTAAACAATGGGTTTAAGGGGTAAAGATAATTGATTTGCACGTGGCTTTTTAGTGTTTTTCTTTTTTTATAAATTTTTTTTCCTCCCCCTCAGCAACTCACGTGTCTTTGTCTGCCGATGTCTCTCTGTCTCGTCCTCTTTTGTTTTTGTTTTTTAGTTCTGTGAAGTTATAACTGTGTATTGGTTCAAACACATATCCGGCCACGTGGTGCGCATTATGCTGGACTACACGGACCACGTGTCGTTCTGCACAAAGCTCAGGGACACCTTGCAGGAGCAGAAACAGTGGCCAGCGATCTGTCACATTCAACGTGAGAGCACTTCCTCAATCCCTCACTTCCTTTTTTTTTTTTTTCCAACTCCACTTCCCATTACCTTGTATTGGTTTTCGTCATTCATTTTGATTCTCAAAACCGCCTTTTTTAGGAAACGCGCGGGACCTGAAACACCTGTGCCGCCTGCGGATAAGAGAGCACCTCGACCGTTTGCGCTTGAGAGCCCCGGTCTTCATCAGCCTCCTTCCTCTGCCTCCCAGGCTGAAAGATTACCTCCGCTATAAAGAGTACGACGTCTACAGTCGGGGCAGCATCGTCGACCCCTAGCCAAGGCAAATATTTAAAACTGCAGCGAGCCAAAAACCTGTGTCTGCGGTTGGATGCGATGGCCGTGTTATTTACTGGCATTTCAAATATATTGTTTTTAAAGGATTTTAAGTCTTAAGTTCAACTTGTCTTCTATTTTATTGTATATATTCGAAACACGCACACAGAGCTACACTCTGTCGTCCAGGTGATACAGGTGGTTAGAGGAAATTCTGCTGATTGGGCGCCTCCTGGTGGTAAAATGTTGTATTACAATAGATAGTCATGTCTGAGGATGCCATTGTTTTTATATTAATTTTTTTTTTTTGGTGTAATCAAAGACGAGTCAAGTCTGTATGGGCTTTTGCAATATCATTTTCAACAATAGAACGCTTTAACTCTGTTTGTTTTGAAGTTGTAACGCAGCAAGTGAATACATGCCCTTGAGCGCGTCCCTAACAGTGGTGATAGATCTTTCAACAATTGTGCATCATTATCATTATCACCAGAGAGAAAGTATTTACATTTATTGAAGTCGGGCTAATCTTTTAAAAACTCGTACATTTATGAAGAGACGCGAGAAGCAATACCGTTTTTAAACTTTTACCTGAATATATGTTTGAAGGTACTTTTGACTCAGTTCTTTTACCTCTCTTGACTCTAAAACACAGAATTTGAAGCCGCTTGCTTTGGCTCTAAACGATAACTCAAAAAGTTATAGCTGCACTGAATGGCCCTGTGGCGCCGTTCCATCAACTATAAGCATATCAAAACAGATTTGGATGCGTGTCAATACTTTTGCGAGTACTTCTAGTTGCGCTTTGTGTATGAAATGTGCCATATAAACAGGTTATTATTCTTTTAAATATAATTCATGTGAATCGGGCCGTGCCCCCACATGGCCGCTAGGGGGCGCGGATCTTCCCGTACGTAAACCAGGGTGACGGCAGCTCTTTGCGGCGGTGGAGAAGAACGCGTACGTCATATTCACAATGGCGGAGGTTGGGTGAGAAGGAGAATGTGTGTATGAAGCGGCCGTTATCGGAAAGAGCTACGTCGCCCCCGCGAGACGCGCACGGTCCCCGAAAAATGGCCCTGAACCCCAACGCGGAGGGGAAGACGGACACGGAATGTACCGAGAAGGGCGAGGGCCGCAGAGACGTGAGGAATCCGCCGTCCACCGCCACCACCTCGGCCACAGCCAACCAAAATGGCGACCAGGCTGTATGCGAGGACGGTGTAATGCCCGAACGAGAAGCCCCAGAGCGGCGGAGGAGCGGGCAGACGGACGCCCCCAGGAGCTCCGGCGGGAGCTCGCCCTTACCGGGCCACAGAGCCGGCGACGAGCCGCCGCGGAGGAATTTCCAAATCCCGCGGAAGGCGAAAGAGCGGAAAGGTGGTTTGCGTGTGTTGTTCGGTCCAGTGCCTCCTCCCATCGCTGTGTGCAGCTGGCCTGCTAGTTAGCCCCAAAATATCCACCATTACTTGTTGGGGTTATTATTGCATTGTTATGTTTGTGGATGCCCTTAATTATTCTGCCGCGGCTACTGTTAGTTTTGGCAGTTGCCCTGCTGGTGTGCATGGGGTCTTCCATGTAAGGGGTGACCTTACTGTGCTGTGGAGACCTGGCTATTAAAAGTCTGCATTTGTTTTGTTTTGGTTTTTTTTGGAAGGGGGAAGTCACCGTGGTGTCTTGACAGCAGGAGATGCAATTGAAACTCACTCTCATAACCCAAAGCCCAGTGGGTGCTACACGCCCAGCATCTGATAGGAACACTATCGTGCACCTGACAGTTAGTACCACTCCACTGAGTGTAGTCAGGTCGAGTTTATTTCCACAGCCCTCCATCACGGTGTGGTCTGAAGGGGGTTCACTTTTCACGTGCAAGTAGAGATGTTGTCAGCGACAGGACCAGTCCTTGGCGGTTAGAATCATCCACCTGGTGTCATCAGTCCACTAGTTCCATAGACACACTGTGAGAGGGTCCTTGCTCCCTGTTATATCTGAGGGTAGGAACACCCAGTCCACAGTGTCGGGTTGGCAATGGCAGCTGTGAGGCCTTGGGGGATTTCACAGTTTGTCTTTTATGCGGACCCGGGCAGCGGCGGCTCGAGCAGTCCCTCTGTTAATATTTAATAAATGCTGCCTCGGCGGGTTGAGCCTTGCCCAAGTGAGGGTTTGTTAAGATCCTGGACAATCGCCTTCATTTCCCCCTTGATAGAGTAGTCGGTGGTACTGTCTACCACTGTGAGGGCAGGGCACCTCTTGTCTTGCAGGCTGCCCTCATGGCCTCACCTCTGTGGGGTTTACTACTCACCGGCCTACAGTTTGGTTGTATTGTCCCGTGCAGATAGTCTCGTTGATCGGTGCGTTGCTAGCAGGCTAAAGACACTTACTTTGAATAACTATCCAAACGTTTTTTTGCAAATTTGATCAACACAAACTAACTTGACAGACCTTTTCTGGGTGTTTCTAAGTGTATGGGTAGATTATTCTACTGACTCTAGCAGGGTGTAGAAAATAGTGGTTCATTAGCAATGTCTTTTCAACGCCATTGCTGGAAAATCGGACTCTACTAACCCACAAACAATCTCTGCCCCGATGCATCTACTCCACATAACTTGCTTCTTTTAGGCCTCGTCTGTCATAGGATAGCATGCGAGAATCGTAATAAATACTCTACGTAAAGATCAGGTTGGTGGTAGGCAAAGAAGTGCTTGTTATAGAAGTATGACGTTAAAGCGGTGGGACTGCTGCTCTGTTGCTTAATTAATTCACGTCTAGAATTGTATGTCACGTCTCATAACCATGAGGCAAGATGACCCTATCCTGATGAATTTGGCTTGTTGTTTTGTCATGGTCGTGCTACCTTTTTGCCTGACCCCCTTTCCCCACGCACGCACGCACGCTCATCTTAATTTTGCTGATGTCGCATATTTTCTAATCCACTCCTTCCATGTTTCTGGGCGCAGGCTTGTACCAGCTCCTTCCCCCCGACAGCCGGGAGTTTGAGGACCTTGTGAAGACCCTTGCCTCGTTTTATCTGGACTCGTCATCACGAGGGAGCTTTACCTACTGCAAAGCCAGGCTCATTCACAATGAGCTTCTGGAGAAGGAGGTAGGCCGCTCTTTTTCCACCACCATTATTCCAATGTGTGACATGTCACTATGTAAGCTTTTTCAATCATTTCTTGTGTGACGCCATGACATGTCCAAAATGATTAATGGGCTTAATGGTGTTGTGATCGCAAAGCGAAACATCAACTGTGAGGTTCTGATGGTGTCTGCAAGTGCTGTTAGCAACTTGCTTTTATGAAACTTGTAATTAAATGTAATCAATGCTTGAGTTTTGTTTTTTGTTTTTTTTTAACTAATCATCTGCCCTTTTTCCCCTCTGTAGTTTATAGAAAAGCGGAGAGAGATGAAGCAGGAGGGGCGGACGGAGCAGGAGCTGGCAGAGTCTTACTGCTTCCTTTATCCAGACAAAGCCAAGGTTAGCCTGCCTGTGGAGCCCCCTTCCACCAGCGAGAAGAGGGGATCAACAATTGGATGGACCTGGGTGGCTTTTCTGTGCGAATCTGAGCTTTGTCTGTTTGTTCCTGTGTGTTTTTCCAGCTCCAGTGGATCTGTGAAAAGGGTCTGTCTGTTGGACACTCCAGGATTACTACGCTAGGAAATCCAGCAGTGGGTGAGTTTCCATGCTCTTCGTCTTCAGACATTGATCTTCCCTTGTAAACAAACCCGCCTGGGAAGTCGATGTCGTAGTAGAGTTATTTTGTAGTAGTGTTAAGTATGGAAGATATGGGTCTGGTTTCAAACTATTCCCTTTCGTTCGACAGGATTCTCTTCAAACTTTGCCTCAAGGGTTTTTTATTTATCTATCTATTTATTTATTTATTTATTTATTTATTTATTTATTTGTCAATAAGGCCTGGAGATGTTGGATTGGTCGTGTCTGCGTGTAAAAGCTACCGTGAGGTGTCTCTTATGCTTTGCCTTTATCCCCTGGGTAGCAGCTTAGCATTTTGACCCGATAAAGTTGCAATAGAATATATTCAATACATGGTTTAGCAACAGCTGAGAGTGACCCCAGCATTTGCGACACATCCCGAGTGTTGGCTCTCAGCTAGCTACTGTATTTACTCTGCTTTGACGCAGAAACTTTTGTTGCCAAGTGCTCTTTAAAATGTAAGCATAAACGCCCAGAAAATGTTGTGATTTTTGCTGCACATTTTTTTATTCATTTTTATTTTTTTATTATTATTTTTCTTTTCCCTTTGTCATTTCAGGTGTTTATCTCTCCAAATTCTCTGATTTGTTACAAATAAATCCATTTGAAGTCGGCACTTCTGGTGATATGATAATTTTCAAAGTTATGAGGGTAAGGAAACTGAAAGCACTCACCATAATAACATCAGAACACTTACATCAAGGATTTAATTACCTGTATGACATTCAACCAACCAGTTGGTTTTGTCTCTCAGGGCCGATTAAAGAACATCTTTGACAACATGCCTAAGAATGCAATGGAACCGACACCCAAGTTTGACTGCCACGTGTCCAAGAGTGCCAACAGGGTCACGTCGCTGCTATCGTATAGGGCTTTTGAGCTCACACAGGTGACTGGGCTATAAGCGGTTTCCCCGTGTTGATACTGATCTTCTGTTGCATGTTCAATCAAAAGGAGTGCTCCAAGCTAAATACACTGCTGTGTGATATCTCTCGGCCTTAATGTTTTCTTTTCCTTTCAGCAATACTTTTTTGAGTTTGCATTTGACGAGATCAAGGCACGTCCAAGACATGTGTGTCCATACGCTGTGGTTTCTTTCCAGTACAAAGGCAAGGAGTCTGTCTCTGCACCTTTAACTGCACACAGGTATGTCCCGAGAAAGGTGCTGAAGGTCAACTTGAGCTTAATTTAGAGGAAATTTATTTGATTTGTTTATGTTTTCCTCACAAAACAGGTTCAATGCAATTTTCCATGAAGGAAGTAGAGGTACGTAACTTGTAAATTGACTATTTTATTATTCTTAATGTGCATAGAGTTGAGTTCATTTCATGCTGTTGGTATACAATGACATTATGTTGAGCATAACACTAACTTAAGCTCAACAAATGGCGTACTTAGCCACTTCTGAAAACCTTTGACTAGGGGTGCAACAGATCACAAAACTCATGGTTCAGCTCTTATCACGGTTTTGAGTCACAGATCAAATGATTTATTTTTTTGATCAGCAAAAAAAAGGGGGAGGACAAATGTAACTTTGCTTTCGATTTATTCTGTAAAACACTTAAAGCAAGGAACTTTTGCCCATGGCCTTAAATGAAAACAACATTCAAGATGTACAATGTTTAAATAAAATCTTCCAAATATTTAAAATATTCAATATTCTGAAGTGTTAAATTAAGGTACAATATGAGGCACGCATGATACCTTCTTCCTTTAAACATGATAGTGGATGAAAAAAATATGATTAGATCCACTCCCAGTAACTAAATGTGAATTCAATAAGAAACCAGTATCATGGTGAATTTCTCACGTTTATAACAAACCAAATTTAATGCAAATCTGCTCTACGGATCAACTGCATTCCATCACACCACTACATTTGACGCCTATTTCCCCTAAACCTAAAAACTAAAACGACCAGCGCTAAACTGTTTGTCAGATGTTTCAAAGTTCCAAGCGTGCTGTTTTCGTTGTGTATCACATGTGGCCTCTAACCTGCTCCGTTGATGCCGCGCAGGGAAAAGCTGCTACACTGTCTGGAGCGGCCCGCTGGTGAATAAGGGCCAGGAGTTGTTCCAAGTCTGTTTACGCTCCTCCACCCGACCCTACCTGCCTTTCAAACTGTGAGTTATCGTTGCCATCGCACTCACAGCATCTCCAGTCACTGTCCAAAAATAGAATTAACGTCTTCGCAAAAACATATTTTAGCCTTTCAAGCTATACTTTTGCAGTGCATAATGGGGGGTTGGAGTGGGGTTTGAATGTAGAAAAAAAAAATGGTTCCTGCTTGAAAATGGATGTTTAAGCTCAAGGCTAATGTAAACTTGAGTTTTGTGCTGATGGCATTGATGACATTTCTGTGTGACCGTGTGTCTCTGCAGGCCTGAGAGATTGGAGATGATTCAGGGCATGCAGCTGGATCAGGTGAAGAGGAAGATACCTTCCATGCTCTTCTCTTGGGACACCTACAACATCTCACGGGAAGGTCAGTCGGGACTACAATATTTTACAAGCTAGCGCCGGTCACACCGCTGTCACCGGCCCAGATGAACAACAGCACTGTGCATCCACAAAATGTGGAATGCGTCTGGTGTTGATTGCTGAAGTGAAGATCGGTGTTTTCCCCGTTGAGAAGTATTGAGCTCCAGCTCTACTCCTGCACACCTGATTCAATGAGACTGTGCGATGTGAGCTGAAGCTAGAACCTGCCGGAGAGTGGGTGTTTCACCGAACACGTATCTGGAATAGAGTACTGCCTGTACTGTACCCATACTATCGTCCAGTGTACTTTATTGTGTTAGTAGAAACAACGATGGCTTTCAGACCAAATTGTCGACACGGAGCCACACGGACACTTCCTTTCAGCGTGTTTCAAAGTTTTATTTGTCCAAATGCTCAGCAGTACAGCCAGTGTTGTGTTGGTAATGAAATGCACTTTGCGGATTGATGTGGAGGACACTGCGTGGAAACATTTACCAATGTCTTGCTCTGGTGATGCATTGTGGGATGTGTTTTCCAGCCTTGAGAATGCTATGTTATTTCTGCTAGTTCCTGACACAGTCCGGCGCCCTACAGTTCTTGCTCGCTGATCACCAGAATATTCCCCCCGAGGGATTAATAAAGTGTCCTCTTACCGCAAACACAAGCGTAAACATACATGAATCGAGCGAAACTGGAGTCGCATCTAATACCGGAGTCAAATGAGCAACTCGCACTTTTTGACTAGCTGTGGTTGTAACATTTTATTTTTCCGTCCACAGTGATGAAGTACGGAATGTCCTGCAGCTTGTTCGAGGTGGTGGACGGCAAGGGCAAGCCATCCTTCGGCAGCTTGGCCGGTCTGGTCCACAAACTAGAGAGGGACAGGATGGTAAGTCCCTCAATGATTCCAACAATTTATTTTTATTTTTTACTCCTGAATTTAAACAGGAGGAAAAGCTGCAATGGTGTATATACTAGTCCGTGCTTGCGAAGGGATATAATGATGATATTCAACTTTTATTTTTCGGGATCTGCTCATACTTCATCTCCGGGGGTGAACCAGGCTTCTCTTTAATAGCTGCTGACAAATATGCAGGACAATTGAGGAAGACAGGCCTGGATGATTAGAGCCATGTTGTGACTGTAAATGTCCCTTCCTAATTTGATTGTAGCTCCTGTTTTAAGGACCACAATGGCCTAAAATGTTGAGAAATTGAATTGTCACAAAATACAGCAAAATTAAAGTTGCAGTGTGTCAAATTTAGTGGAACGGACTTGACAGAAATGGAATATAATATTCACAAGTATGTTTTAACTAGTGTAAAATAAGAATTTGTTGTGTTTTTATTACCTTAGAATGAGTCCTTTTATATCTACATAGGAAGCAGGTTCCTACCATGTTGCACCACCATGTTTCTACAGTAGCCCAGAATGGACAAACCAAACACTGGCTCTTCCTCCTACTCTAAACTCTGTAACGTTACCGGGTGGTCTGTCCGGTCTTTGACTCTGCTAACGGTTAATTAAAAATAAATCTATCCTGCTAATGCTATTTGGCTATCAGACTAAACGCCTAAAATAAACAGGTTTTTTTAAGCATTACTTCTCTAATGTTGGCTTGTAGCCGCTGTGGCTTCTCCTACCTCGTTGGAAGGGGGGGGATATTCAGTTTGTTGAAATCACTGCTAGATGCCACTAAATTCTACACAGTGCACCTTTAAGTAACATTGACAAAATTGCTTTACCATAACTTATTCGATAGGACGCAAGTTACCGTAGGTTTCCCACCACGTCGTTTTCCAAAAAGCCAAATATAGAGACAATATTAAAAATCTGAAAAATTGTCTGTGGTATTGTAACGTGTGCTGACTAGTAAAAGGTCCACAGCTCAATTGTATGCAGGTTGGTCTTTAAAAAATAAAATGTAGTTTCTAACTGCGGTGTCTCCTGTTCAGGTGCTGGTGAAGCCCTTGTATGACAGGGGCTTCCTCTTCCTGTTGTCTTCGGGTCAGATGGCCAATCACAAAGGTGGGACATAAACTCCCTTGATTGGTATCATGTTCTTGGGTTTAATCCTTGATTTGTTTTTGTCCTGCTCTGTTTATTTTTATTGTGTTTTCATTGTCAAAACAATGAATGGTACACAGTTTTTTGTTGCTTGTTAGTTAAATGGCACAAGGATCATTTGTTAAATTTCATCCGTTCTTTAAGGCGAACACCTTATTGTTGTCTGTGAGTGAACACTGAGTTTTTCTGCATTTCTTTTCTTTCCTCTAGAGCAGCGGGGGCGCTTTGAAAAGAGCCTACAGGCGTTGTTTATCTTTCAAGAATCGAGGACGGTTGTTAAATATTGTAAGTATTCTGCTGCATCGACCATATGAAAAATTGGCTTTTTATTTTGGTTTTGAACTATCTGCTATTTACCTGAGAAAAGTGACCGCACCCAGATTCACAAAAGGAAATAAAACAAATGTCTTAGAAGATGTCTTCAAAAGGCATTAGAAGATGTGTTTTAAATATAACATTTTTCTCAAAAATGCAAGGCACTAACTCTCACCTCACTGTGTCACTGAGTTAGAAGTAATTTAAATGTGATAATTGTATATTTCCCTTCACGTCATTATTTTAATCTCATAACATGCATTTTTTTTTCGAAAACCTTAGTGAAAGGTATTTAGGTGAACAAGTGCGGATTTTCTTTCTGTCATTCTCTGTCACGCTCATTTCATAATTGCCTGATGGCAATTATTTGAGTATATTGCGCTCATCTTCATGGTCTTTTTCTTATCTTCAGTGCCAATACATAGCTTTTGTGCAATAACTAGACATGTATTATTACGTTTTATTTCATGCCTTTATCTTAAGCGTCTATTTTACGGAGGCATAAAACTAATTTAAAAAAAGGCAATTCAATTGTTAATCACAATTCTAATTTATTTGTATGAAAATTCATCTTCAACTTAAAATGCATGATCGCTCTAGTGGTGTCTTTTCTGAGTTTGTCCATTTCTCTATTTCTTTTTGGAACCAACGCAACTGTGCTTAAATATTTATGGACTCTTGGCCGTGCAGCAGATACTGTTATTGAATCGTGTTACTGTTTGTTGAGCCATGGTGTTGAGCCTAGTGGACGTGCATCTGTGACCTATTCGTAATGCTAAACTGTCACATCTGTCCCCTTTCCTGTCAAGCATCCAGACTATATGAACCTGAATCCCTGTCGGTGGAGCCCCAGCCCGCCGTCCTGTCTTCTCTGGAGCCCTTCCTCCCAGCGCTCCACTACGGTCTGCTAAAGCTGCGCCCAAACCCAGGAAAGGGCCTGAGTGTGGGGGTGGAGCGGCTGGCTCAGGAGTACCTGACCCGTATGGACACTGGCACGGTGCGGCCCTTCATACTGCCCGAGTACAAACAGAACCTGGACGAACGGGGCAATTTGCACCCAGCACCGAGAACCAAGCACAATCTAGAGGGCCTGCTCCGCAACTACATCCACAACCCCACCACTTACTTCTTATCGCTGGCCAAGGCAAAGGATATCATTGAAAGAATAAGGAAGCCCGTGCCGGCACCAGCGTCAGCCCCGGTGGAATACAGCCCTGTTTCGGACTGGGGTGGCTCAGACAGGGGCTCTGACAGGGCGGACAGACCTCCAGAAAAGCAGTTGCAGGAGAGGGCACCGCTGGAAAAGCCGGATGCATACAGGCCGCACCAGGAAAGCACCCGGAGGAGGTCCGGCGTGTCAAACTCAAACGGAGGCCAGTCCCAGAGCCAGACCGAGGCCCAACCTCAGGCCCCGAAGCTGCGCGTGTCCCAGAACGAGTATGATAAAGACAAGATGAAACAGCTGCTGAAGCTCATCCAGCTCCACAAGAAGGCCATTGTGAAAGATCCTGGGAAGGCACAGGGGGAGGGAGGGGAAGACGGGACCTGGGACCCCCACGCTCTGAAGCGAAAGTTGGAGGGAGAGGACAGGGGAGACTTTAACAAGCGACAGCGTGCGGATCCCCTGAGCAACGGAGAGACCAGCAGAGGTGAGGTGTCCCCTAGTGACAATGTGATGTGGCTGGCTAGCTTTGTGTTTGGTTTTTTTTTTTTTTTATTTGATTGTCTCTCTGACAAAGTAATAAGTCATCAATATTTATTTTGCTGGTAAGAAATTCAACTATCTACTAACAGCTAATAGAGCTAACCGCTAACGGAGCAGAGTTTCTGTTCAGGGGAAGATGAAGCGTTAAACTGTGAACTGCAGTTTAATTACAAGTTTACTGGGACAATGTCATGGTTTCGAAAATGATTCACAGTCCAGGATATCCATTTCACTGCTTGGTTATTGTAACATCCAAAACGCTCTGTGAAATCTGTGCTCACTCTCTTTTACGTACGGACCCCACATAGACCCCCATGATGGTCCTCGGACTTCCTAACTGCAAATAACATTGCCTAACTGAACACAAACATTCACATTACTATAATTCCAAGCGGAGTACAGTTTCGAGGTAAAAGTAATTTGAGTTGAGTTTCAGACACTATATCAGTGTTTAAGTTACATTTTACCAAACTCTGTCAGAAATGAGATGAAAGTAACCAGATACATTTCTCCAGTTCTGTACTGAAGTACACTGCTGAGGTGCTTGTACTTCGATAACAAAAAGTGTGTAGCTGTGATTGATTACGAAGTGCTTTACATTAATGACATATAAAACAATAAGAAAGCAGTTAACTCGGATATAATCTGGATTCTTTTAAAATTAGCTCTGTTAATCATGTAACTTTTTGTGTATTATATTTTTTCTTAATTTTGTTTTTCACGGTTTACAAATAACTTTTCAGTTTTGTTCTAAACCTATTTCTTTTAATGGAACATTTCCTCAACATTTTAATGGTGTTTTCATGATGCCACTCACAACTTTAGATGATAACAAAACAGTAAAGAAACAACATTGCGATTTTGGGATGGTTTAAATTCACTTCTGGACGGTTAATTTGATTTTGGGGAAGGTTCCAGGACGCTGGTGAAAAAAGTTAGTCTGGGGCCCTGCGACTGGTCCACCTGAAAACACTAAAGACGAGAAAATGATTATCACGTTACTATGGCCTTAACTAAATCAACATAGTTGCATTTTTTGTCTTTCTTTTTAACCACAACACACTCATTGACTTTCACGGGTTTCATTAATGGTAAACGGATGCCGAGAAATTTTGAACATAAACAACAAAACAAATATTCCAGCCAAACTTGCCACTCTGCATTCAGAAATTGACTCCGGGACGTTACACTCTGGGTGTTGGGCAGGTTCTCACGATTATCAATATCGATTCAATCCAATATTTATGAGATGGCTTATATCGATATTGACATTTAATACATAATGAGAATTGCTGCCAACTTTTCAGTATACGACCTGAAATGCATTACAAAAACGTTTTGCTGAACGAATTCAGTAAACTACGGTAATGAATTATTTAAATGTATTTCTTATCATGGTAGATAATTTAAGCGTAATTCCAAGAAAAGTAGTGATATTACAATTTTGAAATCAATTCAGAAATAAATGAAATAAAATGATATTCTTATAATTCATTCAAACTGTATGCATTCTCCCAGGAATCCAGGCAGAAGAAACGGCAGATGAAGGAGGCCAGAACTACAACTTGACCGCTGTGATGGAGAGCATGGGTATTTACGACACTGACCTCAGGGCCCGGGGCAACGCAAACAGCTCCTCGGTCAACGAAACCCAGCGCCTTCTCAAGATCCTGCTGGCCACCCTCAATAAGGCCATGACTCAGGGCCCCGGGGAGCAGTCCAACCACAGCGAGCCCCCGGCAGGCTCGGGACAGAGCGAGCCCAGCGTCCCTGACCCGGACCTGAGGAAGCAGGACGAGCTAACGGCCTCGCAGACTAACTACACCGAGGTGAGCTGCCGTATGAGCACCATAAAACACAACTAGGGATTATGCTCTTTTTGACAACCTGGTTGGGAACATTGGTTTTTGTTTTTTGTTTTTCTCAGGAGGATATGGACTGTAGTCCCGGAAGTCCATTCAGCCCTGTCTCCCCAGCGGAGCAACCGCGCACCTCCGACAATCCAAGCTGGGGCCTTCCCGCCAATGAAGGTACTGCAGACTGACATGGGAACACAGGACTGGAAGATATATAATATGGATAATGTCATGAGACAACATATCGTCGGGATTTTGGTTATCTTAACATTTTATCATAAGACATGCAGATTAATGAACGTCATAGACCGTTCTGGCTCAATATCTTCTTGGTCATAAAGTCTACAATACTAAGGATTATGTCTCGAATATTTATTGTGCGTGAATGTCTTATGAAAGCGGCAATAGTCATCCCCAATATATCGTCGACTTATCGATAATGAGCCATTTGGGAAACAACTTGTTATCAGTCATAATCATTTTTTTCGTGTGATAATGATCCTATACAATTATAATCCATATATCAATATTCTCACTTGTGTCACCATTTTTGCGAAAGTTTGTGAACATGCAGAGGTATTCCCCACTTGGTTGACAACAGGGCAACCAGACCGCACAACATGGTTGACAATGACCCATATCTGGTTGCTCCTCAGTATTGCCCAGCCCTGCAGGAGCACTAATTTCGCTCAGTAGGCTGGGATCTGATTGACGAATTATGACTGCGGCATTTTTCCTGTCAAATAAATTATTTGTCACCTCTCACAAGGTGATCAAGAACTCACCGGTGCCTTTTTGTGTTTGTTTTTTTAAGACAAAGCACAGCTGATCCCTGAACCTGAGGTCATGACAGATGACCAACCGGAGGTCAAAGTAGTGCCTCCAGTTGCAGAAGTGAAGGCTGCGGCCCCGGCACCGGCACCACCCAGGCTGCCTGTGGTGGAGGAGACTGTGCAGCGGCCCTCCATCAGCCTGGACACCATCCTCAACCAGGAGGTGCACAGCCTCACCTCTGACATCAAGAGTATCATGCAGGGACAGCAGATCTACTACACCTCCCAGCTGTCCCCCCGGCTGCCCGCCCGCCATGCCTGGCTCCCTAACAGCTCTTTCTCCGACTTCATTGTTCCCTACGTCACCTCCGTCCCAATCCAGGGGCACATCAAAGCACTGTGCGAGAAGATGGGCAAGCTGGTTCCAGGGCCTCCCCCTGTCGCCGTGACGACACCGCCTACCCCCCACACAACCGCGTCTACAGCACCGTCGCCCTCTGCAGGCACCCCCAAAACCAAAGTAGAACCCTCAGAGTCCAAGAACTCTGCAGCCGCTCATGGTGGTAAACAGTGCACGGTCAAAGACTCGGGCTCCACCAAGCCTAAAGGAGAGCCGTCAGAGTTGGGGGGAGAGATGTATTCTCCCTCTCACGTTACCACGGGTTCCCCGGAGTCCAACGCCAACCAGAACCCAAACTCTGGCGGCACCGGCCTGCTGGCCAGCAGCCTCATCGGTCAGCTGAAGCCTGAGGTGTTCAGCAGTCTGGTGGAGATCTTCAAGGACGTCACCAAGAACACCGTCAAGTTCTACATCTACTGTGGAGACGAGGGTGAAGAGAGCACCGTCTGCAAGGAAATCAAGGTATGCTGGGTCTGGTTGTCTGGAAAATTACCTGAAAGCTGTATTGGTTTGAAATTTGGAAAGTAGTCTGCACTGACATTTTGCATAATACCCCAGGTCATTCCAGTGATCGAAGCTCATGTTTTTAGAATCTTTTTTTTGTTCTATCCATGTGGTTCACCACCTACCAAAAAAGGATGTCCCGGTCCCGCAAAAAACTGGTAACACGTGTTTTTTGCAAAGGTATTTGATTTGATGTATTTTGTATATGTTAAAGCTGTGGCGCTTCTGCCTTTTTAAAATGGAGTTGAATTCAAACGTATTTCACTCACCATGCAAACCACTAGAGGATCTTACACAAAGTAGCTTTTAGGAATGCGGTCTTGTACGATTACAAGGGCACAAAATCTATCTATTCACGTCATACTGTATTTTTATCCAAATTGAAAATTGAGTCACTGCCTTTAATTATAAACTAAGTCTGTATTGTCAGGGGGCCCTTTGTAATGATGATCTCTCACATTACCTCCATCTGCCAGTATTTGTTTTCGAAGGTGAGAGAAGAACGGCTCTCGCACAACTCCTTCATGACCGTTGTTTTATTGTAGCCAGAGCCCTCTGCAGCTGTCGGCAAAAATATACTCCACAGACGTGCTGTGGTAAAAATGTCCATCTCAGTGCCCAGTTCTTCCACTTGATGTGGCCACGGGTGCATATGTCTGTGTGTGGATGCACATTGTAATGACGACACGCATCCATCCTAACAAATGTTCACTCTCTCCCCCCACCAAGGAGTATTTGAAAAGTCTGGGCAACAGCGAGTGCAATCCACAAAGCTTTCTCGAAAACAGCAGCAGATTAGACAAACTGCTCATCATCATCCAGAATGAGGACATCGCTGCTCACGTCCATAAGGTACCGGTAGAATGAAAATGGCTTTCTGATTTGTTTTTGGTGACGTACGAGTCCGCATTGACTACCTTTTTAACTAATCAAATTTAACAATAGGATTTAGTGATGAGATCCTTCTTGAATTACTTTTTAGTCAAAACCTCACGTGTCTTTTGAAAATGTGACACTCTGCTTTTTTTTAAAGATTATATAATATATTATATTAAAACAGCCAGGTGGGAGCAGCTTTACCCCCAAGGTCGTAAGAAGCGATCTTGAGTGATCCAGTTCTCTATGTTGGAACTGGACTGCAAGAATTAAACTTGTAACAAACCTGCCAACCTGCACGCATTATGTGTACTATGGAAACAATGAGTCAATCAATACCAAACAATACCGTACATTTATTCAGTATTTAAACGACATCCCTCGGATTGGACCAGATGTACGACCTGTGGTTCTGTAACCCCTTCCCTCCCCCTCTTCTCACCCACTCAACACCCACGGATACACAGCGGTACTTTATGATCCACCAACGCTGCATTGCTGAGGCCAAATGGGAAGTGGAGGAGTAATAAGCACAAAAATGTGACCGTAATGTTAACATATAAAGTGTTGGTAATAGAGATGCGCCGGTGTATCGGCCACTTTTCAGCTTGATTGGCCATGACCGGTGACCGGGCGATCAGACGTATTTTTAGATTCTGCGCCGGTCAAATGTACACGGCCGATACTGTGCTCATGTACTCGTAAAAATGCTTTGTAATGATTGAAATTTATTTTGGAATGGCAAGTTCCATATAAATATAATAGAAATGTATATTTGCACTTAGAAGTGAAAGAGACTTTCATTTGAAGTTTGAACTGAACATTTCCATGTTAGTTATATGTTGTGTCCTAGTAAAACTCAGTGAGAGTTAAAGGTTGAATTAGACTAAAACTTGGTGACAGTCCCATGTTCAGTTTTATTGGAACTCAGTAAATGTTCCATGTTGTAATTTGTTTTATTGGAACTCAGTGACAGTTTCATGTTCTATTATTGTTCCACAGTGAATAATGAACAATAATAAACAAACGGTGTCAAAATGTCACCATTGTGGTAACTGAAAGTTGCAGCAGTAGTCCATATGTGCAGCTGTCCTATCAGATGAGCGTGATCAGATCACGTGATGTATTTGTCGTTGACGTACAGCAGATATACCCAGTGAGAGCAAATGACAAGAAAATGTGATTTCTCCGATCACGGATATGAACTCAACGTAGAAGTTATTCAAAAGTCAATGTTTTATTATGAATATAGAATTGAATGAAATTGGAATCGGCCAAGAAAATTGCAATCAGGTAACGTGTTGGGTAACTTCACAAGATGAAGCATTTGAAGGGGTATATCCTGATGAGATGAATGTGTATACTGTATGTAGCTCGCATACGATGTGATTATCCACATTATGAGGCGGCTACGGTGTGAGTAACCTATGGAGTCATTTAGCTGCAGTAACTCAAACAGCACGGAGACTCCCTATTACACTGTTGTGGTTCTCAAAATATTTGGCCAAGGTTGTCATTTCTGTCATAAGTTCATCATTTGACAAATATGAATGGTCTTGACCATGCAGATCCCAGCTCTGGTGTCTCTGAAGAAGCTCGACTCTGTGAGCTTCGCCGGAGTGGACACGCTGGACGACGTGAAGAACCACACCTACAATGAGCTGTTTGTGTCAGGGGGCTTTATTGTGTCCGACGAGTTCGTGCTCAACCCCGATCTCATCACGCAGGGTAAGCGGAACTCACCTTGTGTGTTATTTATTGTATTTATTTTTTTAATCCTTGGAGCGTCATGTGGGTGGCCTGCGCTGAGTTTGCCCACTTCCATGTCCCGCTTAGATCGGTTGCAGGGACTGCTGAAGTTCCTGGAGGAGAAGAGCACCCCGGAGCAACCCTGGCAGTGGAAGGTTCACTGCAAGTCCCAGAAGAAGCTGAAAGAGCTGGGAAGGTCGGTACTCAGAATCGTAGCAGCAATGGGCCATAAGAGCAAGAGATGACTTTGAGACAGTGAATCTGAACCATAACGTCGCCCCTCGTCACCAACGGCCTCTCCCGTCCCGCAGGTTGAACGCCAACGCCATGGGTCTGCTGAACCTGCTGACAGCCTACCAGAAGAAACACCTGGTGGAGTTCCTGCCTTATCACGAGTGCGACACCCAGTCGCGCCAAGCTCCGGACCTGGACTGCCTGATCAAGCTCCAGGCTCAACACACACAGCAGCGGCACTTAATCTTCCTCACAGGTATCGTAGCTGTCGTCGTCCTCCTCGCCGTCGCCGCCGCCGCCGTAGCTCGCCTGTCATCTTTTTCACTTTTTGTTTTCTTTGCCCTTTATCTGAAATGACCCAAAACCTGTTTAAGTCTCTCTCCCACCGCACAAATTTGAAAATGCACCTTGTGGTATAGTATAGTATATGTCTCAGCTACAGAGCGACACAATCTGTGATGTAAGAGTGCCTCAAACATGGCGCTCTTAAAGGGTGGCACAAAAATGTTACTAAATGCCAGAAGAACTACAATTCCTGCTAGCATGACATTGAACACAAAATGTTCAAACTGAGACTAATATCAATACTGCTTTATACAAGAGGCATAGGACGATGTTAATGGCTGAAAAAAACCCAACTTATTTTACTCTCGTCGAACTGCCTCTGATCTGTAATGTGAGTTTTTTTTTTGTTTTGTTTTTTTTTAATACCATGGATTTATCCTGAATAAATAACATAACAGAGAAATTAATTACGATGATGAACTTATCTTAACAATTCAAAATTCTTGAGGAATGCTCTTCTACATGACTGACATGCGGTCACGTCTGCACCGAGTTCATTATACTTGGTGTTTCCTTCTTGCAGAGAGACCATTTGAGATGTTTCTACAGTTTTCCAGAAATGGAATAGTGATCGCGAGTATTGATGACATCATGAGCAGCTTCCACAGTCTGATTAGCTCCATCAACCAAAACGAGCTGCCAACTCCGCCTTCTACTGGTGCGTAGTCTCCACATAAACATTGAATACTTTGAATTAGGGATCAGAATTATATTAATGTTGTTGTATCACACTGGGTATCCCCTCGGATCTTGGTTATCGAATTATGGTTTTCTTAACTTGTAGCTGTTCTAATCAGTGCCTCCACCCGCTTGATCTCAGACATTTCTTGCGTGTAAATATCTTATGAAAGCAGCGCACCAAGCGTCTCCCAATTGAGGTATTTGTCAAAATAATTGTGGTATTTGAGTTGGGAAATATTGCCCAGCCCTAATGCATCCCAATATATTTATTTTATTTCATTAACCAGTAATGTTCTGTTATAACTGTGAACTTGGAGCCTGTAGAATTGGAGCTTCTGTGATGTACACAAATAATTGAGCTACTAGCTGCTATTGAGCTTATCATCACAAACGTATTTACCATTTACCCGCTTTTCTCCTTCCATCTCAACATCCTTTGGCTTTCTATCTCCATGTCCTAACCTCACCTGCTCTCCCAGCAGTGAATGATGAATGTGTGGAAGAGGAGGACATGTCGTTAGACTCTGATGACGGTGAGGCCCCGGTCATATCGGAGTCGTCGCAGCAGAGCAAGGAAGCCGCGGCGGAGAAACCCCCTCTGCCCCCGCCGGAGGCCGAGGACTTCCGCCCACCGCTTCCCGAACAGCACGGCGACCTGGCGAGCACCCCCAACCTGTCTGACTACGCCGCCCTCAAGACGGCCATCTCTCAGTTTAAAGTCGCCAACCAGGTGGGCTCTGGCTCTTCGGACGCCGGCAGCCTGTCGCCCGGGGGCTTCGCCGTCAACCCCCACCAGAGCTTCCTGTGTCCCTCGGCCTCATGGGCAAACTACACCGGCTCCACCAGCTACACAGCCTCTCCGGCCTACCCCGCCTCCCCCTGCAACAGCACCCACGATCCGGAGTACCGGCCTCCGGCCATAGCCCCACGGCCGCCCGCTACCACAGTGCCAGCACCGCCAGCGCTCACCACAGCCGGACCTCTGGCCAACCTTGCCTCCCTCCCGATGGAGGTCAAGCCTCCCCCTCCGCCCCATCTCATGATGCTGGGCCATATTTACGGCTCCGACAGTGTAGGAGGTGCAGCTGTTGGGGCGTTCTCTGCGGGCACCACCCGCACGCAGACCAACACGGCTGAAAATGTGGGGGCGTCCGTGGCGACAACAGGACAGGGCTTTGCCCAGAGTGACGTTTCCCAGTCTGGCTTCTTAAGTGGTATACCTAAAAATTCTAGCAATGCCCCCACTCAACAAAGAGACAGGACACTTAATGCACCCGGAGAGGGTGTATGGGGAGCGCCAAGGAACAGTACTTGTGAGGCTGTGGCCCCACCCGGCCCAGTGACTCACAGCGGGGACAGGGAGTGGGCTGAAACACTTGGCAACAGCGTCACCGGTGGTCAGGGTCGGCTGGTGAACTGTGTAGACGGCCTGGGGGCTTGTGCCGGTGTTCCCACAGCGGCCACGAGGGGGAGTGCAATAGTTAGGCCCAAGATGCCTGGGCATCCACTGAGTGGCGGGGGTTATGGGACGTTAGGACCCATGCCTGGACACGTGGACCACGGGGCTATGCGAGGTGCTATGGGTCCTGGGTCATTAGGGGGCTACCGGGGCAGAGGGGCCCCGCCAGGAGGGCCTTGGCCCCGGCCAGGAGATGGACCCTGCTCTTGGGGCTATCCAATGGGGAGGGGTAGGGGGCAGGAATACTACTCGGACTACACTTAGACACAGAAATACTTCCCCTGAACAGACAATCATTCAAGAGGGGACACTGAACGCCATAGTCCAGAGACTATTAAAGCTGGCTGAATGTATATATTTACTTGTCATAAACACAATTTAAAACACAAAATTAGGATATCCTGGTTTTTCTACGTGAATAAAATTGATACAGGCAGTGCCGGGTGTCCTCCTGTCATGTATATTGTATGTATGCTCTTTCCACGTGAGCTGTTTGAGACCCTGTCCAAACCACTATATTTATATTTGCCAAGAAATGTAATGGCCTTCCACCTTATTGGATTTGTCATGTAATTTCTGTTTCTCAATTTTGAAGCGGTTTGTGATTAAGGGGAAAGGCAGATATTTTTTTAAAGAAAAAAAAAACAAAACACTTCACTTTGCTGTTTTTTTTTTTTTTTTTTTTTTTTTTTTTTTTTTTTTTTTACATCCTTGTTTGTTAAATAAATCTATTAAAAACAAATCCTTTCAAATTTTTTGATGGATTTGATGACAGTGTCAAGCAATCCATTAAATGTGTAAACCATTGCTCTGGTCCGTCTCAGTTGTAATCTTCTTTTATGTGCAAGCCTGTGCACACCGGCCAATGACATGTATGATGTATGATCTTTGGCCTTTTTTTTTTTTTTTTTTTTGGAACTACAAATGAGAATAGCCTGGATTGCCGTGGTTGTGCAGCCGGCAGAGCCTGGCGACGCTCATCTGACGAACGCAACATCCGGGTGGTCACGTGCTCTTACAAGAGCATTTAAGTAAGTGGGAGCATTCCCAACAATCGCTCTGTAGGCCAGCATCAGAGACTTGAACTTGATGCGGCTACAGGTAACCAGCGGAGCTCGATAAGCACCGGAGTAACGTGTGCCCTCGTTGGCTGGTTGAGCACCAGTCGCACCGCCGCATTCTGTATCATCTGCAGTGGCGTCACCGCACAAGCCGGCAAGCCTGTTAAGAGAGCGTTGCAGTAGTCGAGGAAGAAAATCACCAAGGTTTGTACCAGCAGTTGAGTGGCATATTGGGTCAGGTACGGCCTGACTTTTCGGATGTTGAATAGTGCGAAGAGGCACGGCCAAGAGGCGGCGGCAAAGATGGTCCGAGAATGTCAGTTGGTCACCGATAATGACACCTAGATTCCTTGCAGCCTTGGTAGGAGCAAGAGATAAAGGGTCAATTTTTATATCAATGTTGTGATAAATACCTTGTTTGGCCCGGGAAGACCAACAAGACGCTCCGAGGAGAGGGAAGAGCTGGTGGAGGAACAAGACGAATGAAAGTGAAGGAACCTGACAGTGGCGGAGGGTGTGTGGTGATGTACCGCGCCCTCGCCCAGCGATGATGGATGGACCTCAGCTTTGTGGTGTTTGTTCCGGCGGGTTGACTTTAAGTGTTGACGGGGGGGGGGGGGGGGGGAGACGACAGGAGCCTGCTCTCTGGCATGAAGTCAACACCTTATACTGACGTTCACCCAAAAGCGTTAGGTTATTGACACCTTTAGAAAATCGAGTTATATTTCAGCTCAGGCCGTTAGGTGAGATTAATTCCCACTGACCTCTCTAGTGCGTTCCTTGCAATCTACCCCCTGCTCGATGAGAAACCCACAGTGATGCATGTGGATCACAACACCTGTTCCAAGCAGTATAAGGTGTTGACTTCATGCCAGAGAGCATGAAGAAACACCACAAAGCTGAGGTGCATCCATCATCGGTGGGCGAGGTTCGCGGTACATCACCGCGCACTCTCCGCCACTGGCAGGTTCCTTCACTTTTATTCGTCTTGTTCCTCCGCCAGCTCTTCCCTCTCGTCGGAGCGTCTTCCAGGTGGCGATTACAACAGAACACTAGAGGGCGCCGCTTCCCGTGGCTCGACTTCATGGCGGCCTGAGCGTCCAGATGAGGTGGAGTACGCTGCCCGCGTTCTGTCGTTGCGTTTTCCACGTTTCGAGCTCCCCCTTTTGGGATGAACAAAGGCTGCGTCCCTCCTGTAAGCTTTTCTACCACCCCGACTCCCGAGTTCCACCGTTAACAGGCCCCCGGCCAGAATGGGAGCTCTTAGCTGGGAAGGTAAACGTAGTAAATACATTTCGCATTTGTTTATTTTGTGCGTAGCTATATTGCAGTTTAAGCCGATAATCCATGAGTGAAATGCAATGTTAAAAACAACAACAACAAAAAAAAAAACGATTCAAACTTCAACCGATTTACAACGAGGCCCCGGAACTGTAGTGTGTTGCTCCCTTGTTTCATGTCGGAAGGGTTTGCTGGACGCACCGTTCTAAGTTGGATCAATCTATTCACTCATTTTTACGTTCATGTTTGTGAACACAGGTTGTTAAGTTATGGTGCCATATTAATGTGTATATACTAAATACGTGTGTGTGTGTGTATATATATATACACACGTATTTATTTTATATATCAGTTCAGTTCAGTTCCTCCCGTTCCCTCTGGGACATTGGGCGACGAGTTAATATATATATATATATATATATATATATATATATATATATATATATATATATATATATATATACACACACACACATACACAAATATATACACAGTACAGTTTACTGTATATAAACCGCAATGGGCCAATGGAGGACCGTGACATGGCGGCGGAGAGGCTGTCGCGCTAGGGCGTCTGGGAGATGTAGTGCTGGTTGAACTTGTTCTGGCGCCGCGTTCCATCGAAGCGCAAACTCGGAAAAACCCGGAACGGTCATTTAAATCGGATTTCCGTTTAAAAAAAACAACAACAAAAAAAAAAACCCCAAAACAACTCGTTGAAGTTTGATTTGCACTACGCGGTTTTTCATGCTACGCCAACATCCGTGTTGTTGCCTGTATAGTTCACAAGCTTGACAAACAAACACCATGTTGTCCCGCACGGAGGAAATGGAAGTTGGGACCACTCACCCAGAATTACGGAGTTTTTTTTTCCGGAATGCCGCACAATTCAAAAACTTTTTTTTTTTTTCAATCGGCCAAATGATTTGTGGCATGTAGGCCATAAGTACAGTGACAGACCCAAAGCTGTACGGTTCAAGTAAGATTTCCAAAACACAACAGAATCACACACCTTTTTACAATTCCTACACCGGGCACATTTGACATTCAATCGTTTGTATAAGGTGACAAAATATTTAATACCAACGAACAAACAGGATTGAAATGTTGAAATAGCATAAAGGGAATGCACAAGTGGAGAAAGTTGAGCCATTAAAAATTATGATAATAAAAAAATATAACAAATAAATAAATAATATGATAATTAAATAATAATAATAATAATAATAATAATAATAATAATAAAAGTAAGGAACTGAGCAAGGGGCTGGAATAAATCATATTCAGATATAAGATACACAGCTTCCTGGCACTTGTGTTTTTTTGTGGGTTTTTTTTCTTCCTTTTTATACATTTGTTTAGTCAATAATTTTTTTGTTTAAGTGCATTCCACATTGGGGGGTGTTTGCAAACATCTATGTATATAGTGTTTTGTTATGTTATGACGATTATGTCATTAACTAGAAATTCAACATTTGCGTGTTCTCCGCTAGTTCAACTGTATACAAACATTATAAGTATAAGTATATCAAGGCGGGCCCGGGTTTTTATTGTAGAAGTGCAGTTTGGTTCAGAGGGCACTGGTCACCACACGGACTGTGTGGAGCAGCATCTTGTATATAGGCCAGTCCTGACCAGTTGTTTTATAAATTGTCCTTATAGACATTACAGGAGAAGTGGGGTTAGGTTTGAAGAGATTACCACGAGGATAAAAACCAGGTGCTTTGTCAATTTCACTTCTTTTTTTTTTTTTTTAATCCCTTTAATCCTCCCCCCACCATTCTGCATTGTGATATAGAACGCAGCTGGGCGAGGACTCTCCATGTCTGGCACGATGAGCCCTGAAGTACTGAACACCCAGAGGACACGATGTGATCACTTCATAAAGGGACAGTTTGTGGAGGGTCAGTAGCCTCCTTTACGTAAGCGCACAGTCGACTTAAATCAACCTTCACGTTAACACTATGTTGAAGTTGGGATTAGGGAAATATTAAATCCTAATACCATTTAGGGCCCATTTCAACATGAAAGTAAGCGCCAGGCACAGATACCCCAGTTAGAGAAAGAAGTCGGCATAAAACTCATTGAAATACATAAAAGTGCCCACATAAAAGCGACGACGTGATATGACAATAAAGTTAAACCATGTGACCTTCACATATTGAATCCCATTCACCACCCGGGACCTCGTTGGCCAAGTGGCAAAGCAGAGGAGGAGTGAGAGTATCCAGTATGCACACAACCCCCAGACACACTCATGCAGAACAAACACACACACATGAATCAATCACTATAGGATTGGGTTTGTGACGTTAAAGAACCACAAAGAAATATAAACGTTGACTGCCGCGCATCACGTAAACAACTTGCTTATTGTCATGCCACAGTTGGACGGCAGGTCACGCACAGTGATTTGTTGTGGCACT
Source organism: Zeus faber (assembly GCF_960531495.2). NCBI lineage: Eukaryota > Metazoa > Chordata > Actinopteri > Zeiformes > Zeidae > Zeus > Zeus faber. The sequence goes on along the minus strand of NC_137194.1, from coordinate 22,383,695 downwards.
ATCAGGCACATAGATGTTGTATGCAACCACACAGGATTTCAGTCCCAATCAGTTGCACATTGCGCATGAATGACTGATGAAGCGGATTTATGGATATTTCACTGATCACCACAAACAAATCTTGTTGACAGGCGCGGCAGAACCAGGTCCAGATGCATTACCCCACTGTGTCTGTGGGCTTCTTATGTAAGCCTACAGCATACTGTCTTTAATTTAAATAACATACACCAGTCTCTCGCTTACATTTGTTTGCCATTTACAAGCATGACTAAAATGTACATTATTATTTTAGAACTGTGAATCTCCATTTAAGCCTCAACCATATCTACATATTTGAATCGTTATGTTTTTATTTATAACCCAGCTTTCTCAGAGCTCGCCGTGAAGTTGAGACCACTCATAGGATTTGAAAATAGATCTTCATTAAAAAGCATGTATATATTTTTTTTATTCACATTTTCTTTTTCTTTTTCTTTTTATTTTAAGTGAAATTTGTATCCGGTATGGCTCCAATCTGCATTGAAATGTCCATATATAGAAAGATAATTCTCTAAAATTGTAATGGTTTGAGATTTATTGAACTTGGCCCAATGACCCCAATTCATTTTGCACATATAGCACCCAACAACTGTCCAAATAGATGTCTTCCCTGGTGCAGCCTGTAGCACCTCACACCGCGCCCCCCTTGCGCCGCGCACCCCCCCCCACGCCGCACCCCGCACCCCCTTTGGGTCGCCACTTCAGCCGGCCACTGTCTCGCCCCATGCGTCCTCCTCACACCACATTCCACCAGAGGAATACCTTTTATTGTACTTGAATATGTACATGTACCACACTTGCTTCCAACTTTCTTGAGGGCCGACCACATGTCCAATAAGCCTTTAAAGAAGTGGATTCACTTAGTAATAGCATGTACTATGCAGTATCTCCTATTGATAATAAACTAGGATGTTGTTTGTGAAATTTCACCAGAATTGAGGTAAAAAAGATGTAAAAGCACCACAATTAGTTATTAGTTTGAAATCCATCATTGGAAAATAATAATATTGTAATATAATAAAAAAAGAATAATAATAAAATATGAATATATAACATATAATACATACATATACTGTACACCGATCTGCCACAACATTAAAACCTCCCCTAATAACCGCTTATATTGTGTAGCTTCTCCTCGTGCTGTCAAAACAGCTCTGATCCGTGGAGGCATAGCCTCCACAAGACCTCTGAAGGTGTCCTGTGGTATCAGGCACCAAGACGTTTGCAGCAGATCCTTTAAGTCCTGTAAGTTGAGAGGTGGGGCCACCATGGATGGTTGTTTCAGCACATCCCAACGGTGCTCGATCAGACACTAACCCCGGCCACCCACATGATGTAGAAGAAAAGGTGATTCCTCAGACCAGGCCACCTTCTTCCATTGCTCCATGGTCCAGTTCTGACGCTCATGTGCCCATTGTAGGAGCTTTCAGTGGTGGACAGGGGTCAGCATGGACACTCTGACCAGTCAGAGTATCCATCCTATGCAGCCCCATACGCAGCAAGCTGTGATGAACTGTGTGTTCTGACACCTTTCTATCATAGCAGCATTAACTTTTTATACAATTTGTGCTGCGGATCTGTGTGTCTGTGTGTCTGTGTGTGTGTGTGTGTGTGCGTGTGTGTGTGTGTGTGTGTATTATATATTTATTTATAATATATCATTTTATTATAATTTATAATGTTTTTATTTTTCTTAATTTAAAACACAACAACCAGGTACACCGGCTAACAGCATTATTGAATTGTGCTTTTCATTTGGAAAAATAATTATCATTACATCAGAGAAGGCGATTTACTCAAAAAATGATGAAGAAGCTGGGATAAAGGCAATTGATTTTGAAATCATGAATGGAGTACTAAAAATGAAATGGTTTCAATCTTTTGTAAGGGAATGGCAAAGAGGTGTAGTTCTCATTGCCTTCACTTGTCTTCAATAAATTGGGAGGTTTAGAGTTTTTGTCAAAATGTGATTTTGAAATATCTTAATTACATGTTGTCTCTCTGCCTTCCACCAAAAAGTCCTGTCGCACCGGAAAATGATTTATAAACATAATTTCAGCCCCCACAATGTCCCACTGTGTAATAATAGTCATATTAAATAAAATAAAATCTATATTTATGGAAGACCGGATGAAGAAACAAACATAGTCGTTGTGCATCTGATGGATGGAAAGGTAATATATTTAAATTGGATGAGTTTAATAATAAATTTAACTTGGGTTAATCTATTAAAAACTATATTAAGGTGACAAAACATCCCAACCGTACTTATTCGGTTAATTTAAAACAATCTACACTGCAACATCTTCATGACAAAATATAGACTATGTGGATCTTTTACACAAAAGGTGTAATAATACATTTCTGAGGTAATATTAATATAACCCTGGATTAGCGACGTGAACAGTTCATCTCAAAAGCGATGGAAAAACGGATATATTGGCCATTAGAACACATTTCCGAACATTTCCGATTCCTCCTAAACACAAAGAAAAACATTTTAAAACTCTAAACGAAACGTATCCTTCAAGTGAATTCATCAGAACAAGATTCAAACTTAATGTAGATAACCGTCACCGAGGCCACACAAATGTAGAAACAGCAGAGCGCCTCTTTTACTCTTGGCGACACGATCCAAAATTGATGGAAATCCTTGCAAGATCGGCCGCGCTCCAAATCCCATAATGATAGATTTCTTCTCTTTCTGTTTGTGCTTTTTTTTTTTCTCTACCGTCCCTGATTACGAATGATGATTCCGGCTAAGATCCAAAGATCACTTTTATTACTTTCCAGTTGAGCTCTCCAGGTTTACGCTCATTATTGAGCACGACAACGGCTCGCGCCTTCCCTCGGCTTCTCTATTGAGAGTTGTTGGTTTTCGTGCCGTGGCTTTGGATTTCAATTTTTGAGTCGCACTTCAAACAATAATCAAACCTCTCTCCCGCGATGACTCCCCCCCCCCCCGACGTAAGACGTTGCAGTCAGATGTGCGCTTACATCTTTCTTGACATCATAGCGGGGATTAAACGTAATCCTCTCCGGCCTCAAAGGATGCGTTTGTCTCCATCCAGTGTTTGCCTCGTCAAGATTAAAACCACAATGTGAAGAGGGTGTAGGAGCTGCCGCGCAGGGCCATTGTTCTTCGCGTCTGTTGCCGATTTGCTTTTCCTCAGCGGGGTTTTTTCGACTGTCCCGTCGGCCTCGAGCCGCCCATGCCGCGCCGTTGCATTTTCACGTCGCTGACCTCGCGTTCTCTTTCCGCGGCGCCGAAGCTCGGAAGTGATCATGGAAGCGGTTTACGTTATTTATCGCTGGTGTTTCCCCGCGTGACGTTTCCATTTGAAGTGTGACAAACTAAAACCATCAAACCAAAAATGCGTAGCAAAAAGCCTCCCCATCACAGCAAGTAGCATCAGGCTGTTTGTCACTGGTTGTGCGCGTGCGATCAAAGCAAACGTGTCTTTGTGCAGCGGTGGAACGGGCGTTTGCTTTCGGCGCGCCGACTCCACCGTGTTTCGGCTGCACTGTTTACCAAATAGGCATGAGGCTGGAACAGTAATAATTGTTCGTTGCCAGGTTTCGGCAGCAGCTTCGCATGGAGGGTTGCACATGGATGATGGAGCAACACGGGCTGTGCTCCTGATTTTTTGTGTTTTTATTCTTTGCCAGATACACTTTTATTTTTGTTTTTTTTAATTCACCAGCACAGACACACAATTGTTCAACTCTTCTGTCATTTTCAACATTTTTTTTTTATAGTTGCACTGCAAAAAACCACCTTATTGTAATCTGTGATTTCCCTTCAAGTATTCATATAAGACATTTCCAATCAATTAAGAGGGATACAGAAACATTTATTGGGCACACGGGAAAAGGGGTGAACAGGTGATGGATAGCATTTTCATTCCAATACATCAACCAACCTTTTTATCAGGAGATACAATCCGTAAATGCTGATCTTCACAATCTACTATAGCTTTTCTCTACAGGATTAATCACAGGTACGTCCGCAGGGTGACACAGACTGAACCTCCTTTGGATGGTAATTGGATGACTGCATTACTACATCCTCCACTACTTTTTGGGGTTTTCATCTGTTTTGTGAAAAGGTCTTTGCAATTCCTCCTCCTCGAAAAATGAAAATCCTGTGGCGATGTGCAGCGCTTCAGCAACTAGAGAAAGCATTTACTGATTTTTCGAGTTGAAAGCGGTGCAATTGTTATTTGTCAATACCAATTCCATTATGCTAGGCATATATTATATAGCTCGTTTCAAGAGCTCTGATCCAAATGAATGAAATTCGTATTATATATGCAGCAGGATATATGGCTTTTTGTTGTGAGTTCTTACATCCATGGCCAGCAAAAGAAAACAAAGTGAGTTTCTATTCCTGTTCAGTCTCCCAGGCTTTGCAGCCTTGACTTTTACGTTTCACTGAAGAAGGGCAGCCCCATTAGGATGCCGATACGTCCCAACATCACTGCATGACAGACTGGGCTTCGCTAGCTTTCAGAAACCCATTCTGCTCCTCTTCTAACACAGGCTCCATGAATGCGACATGCCTGTCTTGGAATTTGGTCCGTTCTTCGTGGTCGACAGAGGGAGAGAAAATGGAGGTGAATGTGCTGCTGTCGTTGGTGGGGATGCGTACAACGGGAGGAGGTTGTGGCTGTTTGCAGCAGCCACATTGACACGGCGTCAGATAGAGGTACATGAGGATGAGGACCAGGCTCACGGCACAGCCCAGTAAAGTTGTGTAGCCTGTGTTAAATGACTCTGGTGGGGGTTGCGCCACAGTCACATTCACCTCACGGGTGGCATTCAGCATCCGCTTCAAATCCACGGCTGTGCACACGTACAGACCTGAGTCGTTGACCTTAGCTGCAGAGATCTCCAGTGTGCCGTTTGCAAAAAGGCTAATTAGCGTGTCATTAATGCTGGTCGGGGTGATGTAGCCCTGGCTGGGCGAGAGCCATGTGAATGAGGGGGTTGCGTTGCTGAGAGAGGTTTGGCAGTCTAGACTTACTCTTTCTCCCTCGGTCACGACTACGCTGGAGAGGAGGACCGTCATGGGCATCGCAACCGTTTTCTCCACGGAGCAGTTCTGGAAGAAGCGGCTGTGCCTGAGGAAGCGGATCGAAGAGCGCGCGTCTCCGTGTATCATGCAAGTGTGGTCGTCCATGAAGTCGCTGAGAGAGTCGTACCCCCTCCTTTCCCAGTGCCAGAACACGCTGTACATGGAGCACTCGCAGACCAGAGAGTTGTTGTGGAGGAACAGGCCCTTCTGCACCATCCCCGGCAAGGACTTCACGTCCTCCCACGGCAAAGTGGTCAAACGGTTGGACGAGAGGTCGAGCATGGTCAAGAAGGGATGTCTGTGTTCTCGAATGGAGAAGAATGGAAAGTCGGTAATCTGGTTAAGGCTGAAGTAGACCTTTTTTAAGCTGCTCAGTCCGTTCAGTGTGTCGCCTTCCACTTGCGTGATCTTGTTGTTGAACAGCAGCAGCTCTTCCAGTCTCCACAGCCCCTTGAAGTAGTGCTGCTCCACCACATGCAGCTTGTTGGAGGACAGGTCGAGGTGTCTGAGGCTGGAGGTGTTTTGGAAGACACCCTGGCCCAGAGTTGCGACCTGATTGTGGGACATCCGCAGAGCCTCCAGCCTGGGCATCCCGTTAAAACTGCCGTGAGTGAGCCAGGACAGATGGTTGAAGCTGAGGTCCAAGGCCATGGCGGAGGAGGGCAGAGAGCGGGGTAGCTTGCTGAGTCCGCTCGAAGCGCAGCTCACTGTGTCAGAGGTGCAGAGGCACATGGAGGGGCAAGTCTCGTCGGAGCCACGGAGGAGGGCCCAGAGCAACACCAGAACAGGACCCGGATGCAGTCCAGAGGTCATTTTTTCGGCGGCGCTTAGGATCCTTGGAGACTCTTTATCCCTCTGGCGATCCCTGGTTTAGATGAAAATCTGATCAGAATAATCATTCATTTCCAAATCATTTTGAATCAACAACGAGACAACAATTAGAATCAAATACAGGGGTTAGTGATACGTGAGAACCCAGTGAGGTCTGTGTTGGGGAATTCAAATTCTCAGTGGAGAAAGGCCTCGATGAAGCCTTCCAAACTTAATTAACACATAGCAGTGCATGGGGGTATATTGTCAGAATATCAATATTGTAATATGAGACTAGATATTTTGTACAGGATTTAGGTTACCGTAATATTGTGAAGTGTTGTCTTAAAGGGTCAGTTACGGTAAAGTAATGCCATTTTCGCATCTGTTCTTGCTGTTCTAATGCCTGTACCTGCTTGGTCACGATTACACATGAATAATGACTGTTTCTTAAATAATCCTTGTGCGTAAATATCTGACAAAATATCCCCAAATTCTCAATATCCAGGTATTCATCAAAGCTATATCACAAAATATTGTGATGTTTGATCTAGTCAATATCGCCCCGCCCTAATGCAGAGCAATATATCTATCCTTTATTTCATTAACCTGTAATGTTTTGTTGTGTAGATCTGAGAAGAATCCCCACAGAATAGTTACCAATATTACTGGGAAGATGAATCAACCACAGCCACAAGTTGGAAACGCACGAAAAGCACGATGAGAACTTAGCGTACTGCGACATCTTTATAGATTACTTACTCAGAGTAAAAGAAAATATCTTCCAAGTCTTTTCTCTTCCTCCCCTGCTCGAAATTGGCCCAAACCTCATCACTGTCAGGGCAGACGTCTACTTCCCATTCTTAGGTCCTCAGTCTGTGGGACCAAAAGGGCTGTAAAAAGTTCACAGCATCTCCAGAGAAATCAGGGATAGGGCTCACGTAGCTGGTCCCAAATGTTCAAAACTACAAAGTCCAGTCCAATAAGCGGCAGAGCAGGAACACCAGTTCATCTCTCTCCATTTGGCCGGATTCCCCTTCAACGTTGCATTCCGCCCGGGTATACCCTAAACACTTCTGTTCGCCCCTTTTTTGTTTCTTCCTAGATTCTCCTCTCTTGGCGCTTAGAGGAAGAATAGATTGCCCTCGCCTTTGTTTTTTATTCTGAAAAGTTCCCTTCTGGATTCCCTCCAGCCTGTAATCAGAATGCAGTTGGACAAACAACCCGGCAGTGCTTTTGCGGCACACAACAAACGGCAGAGCTCGCTTAATCTCCCACAATCCCCTCCTCTTTCTTTGTCACTTGTGTCTCCCCCCCTCTCATGATTAAGTAATGACGGTGGTGGCTTCCCTTCCCTGTCACACACACACATGCACGCACGCAGGCAGACACACACACATGCACATGCATGCACACGCACACGCATACACGCACACACACACACACGCAAACACACAAAATAATATCTAAGATCTGTAATTCGGGTTTTGTTTTATCTGTGGTAATATTAGGTCACGGCTTTTTATGACTCACTCACTTACTCTGAGTGCCTTATATCATGTTTCTCTTTTTTCTTTTTCAAGCCCTCCCCCCTACATTCTACCTTTCCCTCTGGCTGCAGGTTTGGCTGGATAGATGCCGTCCACGCCACTTGGTCATAGATCCTGGAAGCTCGGATTTCTGTCACAGTGAATTAGCTTTGCCTTTCCGACGGCCATCTCTCGCTCCTCGCTGCACCCCGTGAGTGCTCGGGGCTGCGACTGACTCCCCACTCACGCACTCCGCCCCGGCACACAGCCGGTACCCCCTGGGGAGCCCGCGAGCCGGGCGGAGTTCCTCTCGCTCGCCGAGGGCGGGCAGATGGGAACGGCTGTGGTGTCCACAGGCAGGTGGACACGGGGAAGAGCAGGTGTCTCTCCGACGCTGCTCTGAGATCAGTTAGGAATTATTATTGGGATTAGGAATCTTAAAACAATGTTAGATGTACTGTATGTCTGCTATTTAATAAGAGACGTCTCATGCGATCTTGGATGTGGAATTACACGCAGTCCTGGATTTAGACTAGTCACCATCTTAACTGGGATGTAAGAAATATATTCACCCACACGTGTGCATATGAGATTTGTGATTTAAAAAGATTATGAAAGGCATCGCCACGCACTGTAGGTGTTGTTCTTTATGGTTGAATTAGCCCAGGAGTCATATCTGAAAATGTCTCTTATTTGAATTCCGTCGCACGACAGTGTGAAGAGAACCTCCATCATTTGGGATTCAAAATAATTATGTCTCATTGATTAGTCACATTTAAAAAAAATTGAAAAAATGACTCTTTTAGACATAGCTGGTGTGTCCCACGTAAGACCATCAGTCCATTACATGAACTTTGTCAAGGGCCTCTCGGTGATCTATTACATTTGTGTCTATTAAAAACTGAAAAAGAAAAAAGTTGGGGTACAGTCCAACTTTTGGATGTATTCTAGAAGAGACATACATTTTATGGGAATATATTTATATGTAACTTGCATATGAAAAATCTTATAACATAATATGTACAAGTATTTTTTATCAATTGCAATATATGTCAATATGTTTGTCCATGAGTAGATTTGGTATTAATAATGAATCGATTTGGCAAAGGTTGATTTAACATTAAAAAGCAGAATCATTTTCAGCGTATTATTTTATGTTGTTCTAATGTGTTTGTTATTGTAGGAAATAGTTTGCAGTAAAGAATTTGCTAAAAAAAAACAAAACCTCATTATTTATAGAGCAGCCTATACAGTATTTTACATACTATAATAAATCAACAATTGTGGTGGAGGGTGCAGCCGTTTTCTTTATTGAACTCATAGTCCGTGTGTGTGTGTGTGCGTGTGTGTGTGTGTGTGTGTGTGTGTGTGTGTGTGTGTGTGTGCGCGCGCGCGCGCTCCTGCCGTGTCTCCTCCCCCTCCCCTTCCCCTCCCTCTCGCACCGACACGCCTTTGTGCGTCTGCGTTTGTCGCCGCGTGCGCGGTGGGGATGGCGGCAGATTGTGACTTTGTGAACCGCAGCGTGCGGCGCTGGAAAATCTCTTATATAAGCAGTATCTGTGGATCCCGTCTACCGGGGCCGCTTTGCAAATCCTTGCTCCTCCTTCCAATATATTTGATGAGACGGCGTCTATGCAAAATGGCTTTGTCAAATCAGGCAGGTTCAGAGAGGACCTCAAGGCCTAATCCCTGACCCTGATGCAGCCCGCTTCCAGCAGCAAGTGATTTTCCTCTTTGCCATCTGCTGCAAGGGGGTGGGGGGCACAGCAGTGCGGGGATGTGTGCATCTTGCCCTTGAGAGCTAACTCTGCAAAGGTTTGTTTTTTTTTTTTCTTCCAGGAGGCAACTGGAATACTCTTGTGCGTCAAACATCTAAGAAGTGATGTACGGTCAAGTTCTGCTTTGTTTTGGACAGGGCAGCTCTTCAGAAACTATTATGTGTTTTAATTTTCATGTGTGCATTCATATGAGAATTTAAATGACTAATTCTAATTATACTTATTATAGTAAGAATTGTATTAAACGTTATGTCCTTTTTTTTATTTTGAGAAACAAACAAAGCAAAATATTGATTCCGTGAGGCATCGTTTTTACAAAATGTTCCTCAAGTCTTGTGAAATGATATCAAAGTTGAACTAAGAACAGCCAAATGGATGTCCTCGAACTCAACTCAGAGGCCGACGTCGCTCCCGCGAGAACATCGTACGAGACCAGGCAACGCAACAGCGATTAACTCGAGTCAACATTCCCTTTGCTGAGGTGTTTGCGTGGCCTCTGCCTGGCAATTACCAACCTTTCAACCTCATCACACCCCGAGTATTTATTCTGTGTTTCAACAGCTTTCTGTCAGCGTGACGGACTCTCAAATATCAAACGAGTCAGCCTAAACATGGCATGGTGGCACAGTGCATTGCACTGCTGCCTCATAGCAAGAAGGTCCTGGGTTTGATTCCCGCCTGGGGCGCTGTTGGCACTGTACTCTGGTGGGTTATTTCTCTATTAGGGGCCTTTCTGTGTGGAGTTTGCATGTTTTCCCCATGCTCACATGGGGTTTCCTCCATCTAACATCAGTAAGGACCCCCACCAGAAACATGCACACATCATTGTCTGACCAGCAATGGACATACAGTATGGAATGACAGGCACATCATTGAATGCTGCCCACTGCTCCTGGCTGCCCCCCCCCCCCGGAGGAAGGACAAGCCAGGTCAGGTCAAATACAAATGTGTGTTTGTTCTTCTCAACAAAAGACAGTGAGGTTGTGCTCCTTGGGTGTACAACATTGGCATTCACAACACCCAGGAGGGGTTGGGCTACACATGTTTCACATCAAGACAATTGCTGTGGAGCTATATGTGTTTTCCTTTAAGGCCAAATTTCATCCTTTCACATCCATTGATTTAAATGAAAATGTATTTCAACATTGAAAAAACTTTGGGCGTCCGATTGTCCAATCAGCAAAGTTGTTGATACGCATACCTGATGTGAGGTGCGTCAACACAAATAGGAAAAGCTGAAAGAAGAAGGAAGATGCTGAATAAAAGAAGAAAAAAAAGAAGCTGAATAATAACAATAATAAACCAATTGAAAAACCTTGAAGAGTGGCAGAACAAAACCTTGTCGTTCTTACCTGTAATATGCAATACCCAATGGCAATGCATTTCAAAGAAGACACAGGTGGTGATTAAAAATTCATTGTAAAAAAACAAAAAAAATCATTGTAAAAAATAGAAAAAATTGTTTAAAATGAATTGAACACATGGCACATTCTAATAGAAAATGAAATGGGGGAATATACTGCTACCTATTGGATTTATTCTTTCAAAAAAAATACACAGTAACCATGTGTAGTTAAAGGCCATCGGTTAATACTTATATATATACAGTATTCTAACATTTGTCATTGATGTATTATTTGCTTGTGATTGGCTCTCTATCCAATCAAGACAGGCGGTTCATTATTAACTGAAGCAGAAAATACTCTTTGTATGGCTGTCTGGTTTCTGGGCAGGGAACCCGATGAGGGTTTAGGTCATCAACTACAGTATGTGTTTTATACCCTTTTAGAAGTGAATCCACCACCTTGGAACACCTTTCTTGCTATTGATGAATGAGTCAGTGCCTGGATGAAGGCTGGGAGAATTAAGTTTGCATATTTTTTCCTCCCCTGAGTCAATTTCAGGTCTGGATAACTTCTCAGAGGCAAAAGGAATATTAAAACAAAAATTTGTTCAAAATGCAATGTCATTCTCCCAACGGAGCCAAAACTTTACCGGCCAGCTTTCATGAAGCGGGGGGAAAAAATTTGAGTTTTCCTGAACTTTGCATGAAGATGCAGCTGCATCATGTTGTCCCGATCTAGTGATGACATGCTAAGCAGGATGTAGAAAGACAACCATGCCATCTAGTGGGTTGACAATCAACTAGACTCACTTGCCATTATGTGCAAATCCCTACATGAGAACTCCAGTGACAAAAAGAAAAAAAAAACAACTGTACACAAAACATTCATGTTAAATCGAGAGATCTCCGATGCGCAATCGTACCTCGTTGTGTTTGCGCCTGGCATTGCCCGCGTTCCCTGTTTACCCATTAATCCAAAACTCTCCGATCGTCATGCAGGCTCGCCGTCCTCACGGCTGCCAGTTTGCACAGACAAGCGTGGCCGCCGCGTCGGGTCTCCGCTCTCTCCTCAGCCTCCGTCATCTGCGTTAATTGTTAATTGATTTCAATTAGGATTATGAAATTAGGATGATTATTTACATGATTGCTATCTGTTTATCCGTTCCTGCTTCGTTCGATGGGAGATAATTATGCACGACTCGCATAAGGTGGTTACTGGCCGCTCGGCTAATGGCCGCTCCTCTCCCTTTGTGCTCACATTACTGAGGGATATGGCTTGTGAAATGAGATCACTACTGACTACTGTGTTATTGACGATTACGCTATAAAACATTATGGGCCAGAACACAGTGAATTGTGTGAAGTGACAGTGGGGTGGCAGAATGTCTGCTCTCCCCCCATCCTCCCGCTCCTCTTATCCTCCCATCTTCCTTCTTCCTTCACTTTGCCATCGTCTGTCACGTCCTGTTTTTTTTTCTTCCTCTCCATCTCCAGGCCTCCTCCTCCTTCTTACATCCACTTCTCCCCCCCGGATCCGTTCTTCCTGCTCCTCACCCCCCTCTTTCCTCTCCTCTTCTGACATTTATCCGCTCACGCCTTATCTACCTGCATCGCTCCTCCACTCCACTCCTCTGTCTTTCATTTCTCGCCCTGCGGTTTTCAACTCGGACGGACGGGACACGAGCTGTTTTCCCAGCCTCGGCGATGGCTGACAACCACATCTCAGAAAAGCCATGAAGTCCTGATCAATAGGGATTAACAAACATGATATAGGGATTTCATGGAATCATGACCACAAAATGAATTCTGAAAGTTAATGGCTCTCAATCATGGAAAGCGCCCCAAACAAATTAATGTGAAGATGGACTTGCACATCTGCAAGTGGAAACATATGAGAAGCTCAGAATTCAGCTCTCGCCTGCAGCTTAACACTCTGTGAAATGAACACACAACGGTGTATTGACTAGGGGTTCTTAACCTTTTTTGGCCAATAACCCCATTTTCCCGGTCCAAAAAATTGCTGTGACTAAAATTACAGTGACAGATTGTCTTCTCTTTTTCCTTTGATAATTTTTTTGGAGCCAGCACCATGTGTTATATGCGTAAGAATCTTTCTTATTGTACTTTCAAAACTGCCGTTACCGGTGCAGATCCTCCACGGGACATATTTGTTACGCTCACTGACTCAGAGCAGATGTTAACCCACAAGCATGACACCGATGTAATCAGGTAAGAAATCAAAGTCCACAAGGTTTATTCCAAAAAAAAACCCAGACAGGGCTCAAAACCAGTAGATCCGTCAGAGAAGGCAAACTTATCTGGCAGGGTACAGGCAGAGAATCAGGATTCAGGGAAATCAGGCAGAGGTTCGGATGGAAGGTACAGGAATCAGGAAGTAGCTCAGTGTAATGCAAGAGACAATCTGGCAGGGGACAAAGGGAAGTGGATTAGTATTTTTGACTGAGGGACTAACAAGGGAATGAGCTGCAGGTGAAGGAAACCAGGTTGAAGGGAAGGGAGTGACAGCAAAAGCAAAAGGGAGCGAGCGGATTTGAAATGACAGGTTAGCGGCAGTGACGGAGGTTAGTTGACACGGCATGAGCAAATGACCAGATGAAAATGAAACATGAAGACAAATATAAATACTGGGAGACGATATTAGGTTAACAGTTTCATGTGAGTATTGCATCGCCTACTTAATTATATCATAGACCATTGAGGGAGCTCCATTTTATCGAAATTTTTATACAATTCAAACCTATTTAACAATTTTTTAAATTAAAAACACATCATCGTAATAACATTGATATTTCAGTCTTAGAAAGTATAGACTAAGTTTAAAGACTGAAAGCCACTCGTTTATTTTTCTTTTAATTGTTATCGAAATTCAGCATAGAAATAAAATTCATTGATAAATTAAAACGTGGGGAACATCAATACTTCATTTTCGACTTTCGTCACTTTTTCTTTTTTTGTTATAGAACAGGACTGTGGATGTTCAATTCCCGCCGCCCGTACCGTGCGAGCCGCACCGCCGCGCTCCCCATGGAGACGGACGCCGAGGGGGGGTGCGGGGCACGGTAGGTGATGAACAGTTAGCAGTTCCATCAAGGATCTCTGGGGCCATCCTGAGAAAATGAAACCATCTCTGAACAGGTAACTCAATTTAACTCCTGTCCGCCTTCTCGGGCGCTACAAGCACAAATACTTTCCCAGCTGATTGGATGAGGTAACAGAGCGTGGCCAGAGTCCCCGAGTGCAACAGGAGAGGCCTGTCGCGCCCAAATAGCCTGGACACAGTGAAGAGGCCTCCTCCCTCCACCCTCGCCCCCTCGCCCCCTCGCCCCCCCGCCCCGGGCAGATGGAAGAGCGGAGATGGAGCAGACGATAGGTTCGTTTTTTTTTCACTTCGTTTTCAATCAACGGAATAGACTACCTTTAATCAGGGAAACATTGAGTGCTGAAGCAAGCAAAATGGAGCGTCAGCCTCCTGGAACCGTTCCCCGCTTTGCCCCCCGCTTCCAATGGGCTCTTCCGTACAGGGGGGGAAATAACGGAACGATATTCGGGTTGTTATTAGGAGTTGGGTGGATGAAAATGTAAGAAGGGCACGAAATTTACTCTGCCGCTCCTCACGGTGCCCTTTGCAATGACGTTTTTGTGTAAAAACTTTACAGCCGCGTGAATTTTTAAAACAAGAATACTGTACTTTGTGGCAATCCTTTACCTTAAGGCCTGCAGGATGCCTTCATCTGGCGAAGCTGATTTCCTAAAAATAAAAGCGAGGCTCGACTATATGATAAAGAGTATTATGAAACGGGCCTTCGCATTCGGATAATTAGGGAGATTATCTCCAGGGAGACAGAGGTGTCATTCTCTCAGCGCTCATTAGAAATCGCCCATAAAATAATTGTTCTCCGACTAAATTATGTAACGACCATGTCGCATGTTGACCTTTCAACGTTCCTGCTCTGCAGTTGGAGTCGGCGCTTCCAGGAAAGTAATTTTTAATGAGCGCAATTTCATGTGTGGCTCAATAATGCTATCTTGCGCTCCATTATTAATTACAATAAAAAAGAAAAAAAAAAGAAAAGAAAAGTTCGCTCGGTTAATTATTGCAAATTTGTTACACTGAAAATGCCAGTGTGGTTTTAAAACCCCCGGGCGGTCCAGAGCAGGTGATGTATTGTTCTCACTACAGTGTTGTTACCTGGAATCATTTTTTTCTCGATAACAATAAATTGGTGGAGCCTTAAAGTGAGCGCCGGCAGCAGACAGATCATATCATGTACGAAGTGTTTAATGGGTTTAATAGCTGTCTGACTGCATTTGATTGAATACGATGCAACTGGGCCATTTAGGTCAAAACAATTTTAAGTTTCAAATAAAGCTCTGTGTGCCACTCCAGCTTATGATTATTTGTATAAACCTTTATCGCGCCTACGTTCCGAAAGGGCATAATTCACAGCTCGGTTTTGCCGGTGCCCCCTAACCCTAAGCCCTCTCCTGTTCAATCTCAAAGCAGATAAAGAGGCAAAAACTACCAAAAACCTAGAGAAGTATTGTAACCCGAAAATAGAAAAAGGAGAAATAAAGTGAGATCAGCTTAAAAATTCACGTGTGTCTAGATCCGGTTGCCATGCACTTGCCCGGTTACTAGGGAACGTGAAGGTGGGAAATGGAATCACCGTGAGCCAAACTGTTTGATTTAGATATAAAGAAGAAGAAGAGAATCAGGCTGGAAGTTGTCACACCTGTGGCTCTATATGATAGTATTTAATATTTAAGGCCGCATGCGGGTTCCTCAAAGCTAAAGGAAGTCACACCGCTGCATCACCCCCTCCTTTTGCAGGAGGTTGTCTGTAATTCACTCAGAGCTCTTTGTGGAGGAGAGCAATTAGATTTTCCCCTTCAGGGGTTAAAAGAGTAGGACAATAAAGAGGAGCAATTATTGATCGGAGCAATTTATTCGCGCTGAATGGGAGGCGGGAGGAAAACACAAAGAACAGAGAGGGAGACTTTTAGTCTGTGGAGATTCATTAAGTTCGCAAAGTTGCATTATCAGATTTTCGACTTTTCACATCGTCAGTGCTCAAAATGTCTCTGCGTTTCTCTTGTTTATTTTCTCGGCTCCGCCAGGTGCAACACGTTTTCCGAAAAAATCTAATCTGGCTACAAGGCCAGTAAGAGATTTAATTTATTGCTCAGATCCCAGAGCAAATCATATGCCCGGCCAATATCGGGGCCTGGGCCGCCCCGTAGAGTGGCTGCAGGCTCCGGGGCTTGGATTTGCTTTGTTGTTTGAGTGATTACACGATGATTACCACCCGTGTGCTGCTGTGTTGAATATGCGCTGCAGCACAAGGGCACTTTGGGGGATTTATGCTGTTCGTCATTATCAAAATTTTAATAGCTGTGCTGATAAAGTTTATCGAAATGAAGCCCTATTCCAATAGATTATCCCCCCCCCCCGCAAAGCCACGTTGTGATAACAGACCAAAGCTAATTAGAGATTTGGAAAGTGAGATAAGGGTGTTTGGGTTCAGGGTGTTGTTTTTCTTTATTGTATACTAACAGGCAGCGTAACGCCAGTCGGGCCAAAAAAGGCCTTCACTCCAGGGGACGTATCACACCGACAGTGAACGATAGGCTTTGGTTTGGATGAAAGAAGGGAAAAAAAAGCAGCGCCATACAATCAGAAATGGGGCCCATCTGTCAGAGTGCTCTGGCTGAAGTCAGCCCTCGTCTCTCTCTTTTTTGATTATTTCCTTATCTCTGCCTCTCTGGCCGCTGCTGAGTAACACTGACCCGACGGATTGCTTCTCGAAATATATTTCCTTGAGTGACTCCTGCGTTGCCGTCCATTCCTGAGACGAGCGGAGTTATTTGTTTGGGGGTTTGAATGAGATGAGAAGTGCAGAACAACGTGATTTATTGTTGTGGTCAAATTTTGGCAAAATGTCAAGTGCCATGTCTCCAATCAAATCACGCTCCCAAAACCCCCGACTCCCAAAAGCCAAATTGAAATTAAAGGTAGTTATTTTTCCTCTTCTTTTGTTCTCCTGATTGCCCGCCGTCCCTGGCGCAGTTTTAGACGGAAAAATGAAAAAATGACAAATACACTTTTCAAAATGGATACAAATCATCTAGTCATATATACAGTACACCGATCACTCTTATTCTAGCAGCTGTGAGGTTGGTGTGAAGGCATCGGAGTGCCAGGCCTATTTAACTGCGAGAAGGAACATCTGCAGTCTGTTTGTGTGTTTGTGCCTGTGCACGGGAGCATGACTTAACAGAACTGTATCGCACGGGAGTTGCATTAACCATCGCTGAATGGAAATGCACCCGCACCTGTGTACATCCACTTGTAACCCTTTCAACTGCATTATCTCCATGTATTGTTGGCAATTTAGCGGGACACACACACACACACACAGACAGGCACACGCAAACACACACACACACACACACACACACACACACACACACACACACACACACACACACACACACACACACACACACACACACACACCATGCTAATAATCCCTGGCTTCTTTAATGACAAGGCCTGGGAGAAATATTAACTTAGTAAGGTCATAGCAGACAAGATCCCATCTGTCTCACCGTGGCTTCAGTAGATCCCAAGCTCCCAAGCTCCCCAGGGGGGGATCATCAATCTGATTTAGGGAGACTTTCGCCGATGCCGTATATCCTAAGCCGAACAACACCCCCCTGCTATCAACCGTCGCAGGTAAATTTGTGCAGTTACGGCGAGCGGCGTTAAACTGTCTCGTGTGCGACGTCGCGCAGACCTTGGGAGTGCATCACATCGCATTACATCATCGCTGCCATCATCCGCCCCGCACCACTCTGCAGCACTCCTGGGTATTGCGTTTGGAGGAAACCTCGAGTCTGCGTAGTGAGATGGTGAGTGCGCTGCTAATGGGTCCGAAGGCAATACTAAGTAAGCGGTAATAGTGCGTTTGTGCTGCAGCGTCGTACGTAAGTGCAGACCTTTCACCAGCCGTCGCAATTGTTTGGCGTAATTCCCCAGTACGGCCATGACATTTTTTCCCTTTGTGCGGAAAACGCCCCGGCCTTTGACCTCGCGCCGCCTTTGCGGAGCAAGCTCCAATTGAAATGCTATCGCTTCTCTTCCGCCGCGTTCGCCTCCGTCGCCCTCCACCTCCGCTCCGTGTGCGATGGACATTCCAGACCCTTAGATACGCGCCTGCCTCGTACATGTTGTTGTTGTTGTTGCCGAGGCGGACGTGGAAGAATGTGATATGGATAGTCGAGCCCCGCCCGGCCTCCCGAGCCGCAACAGCAGGGGGGGAAAATTAGGCTGCGATCCATTAGACGCCCCATGAAACACAGTGCGCTCCCCTACACGTTTTAACTAGTGCAGAGGGCCAAACACAACCCGGGTGCTCCCAGTAGGAAGAGATGAGCTTGAAAAGGAGGAGCGTCGCAGCTCCCTGCGGGGCACGAGATGTTTGGGGGAATGAAGAACGGATGAAATGCCTCTCTTGCGGATTTCGCCCGTCTTCTATTCATGCTGTTTCTCCCACCCCTCCGATCTCAGCAGCTGTTTTATTTATCAGGCGTGCCCACCTATGAAGCCTCCTCTTAAGCAGCTCCTGCTTGAGCAAATGTCAAGGTTGCCTGCCAATGTAAATGTTCCCTATCGTACACAGAGAGGAGGCTCTGTGAGGGAACAGGTTGTCTTCACCATTCGGGGCCTGAAGGGATCTTTTGAAAGCTGTTTTTCTTTTTCACTCCCAAGTAATGTGACAAAAGTCCCTCTGACGGATGAATGCTTTTGCCCATCCTCTGGTTTTTCCTTCTGCAATTTGTAGTGGATTTGTATTTCTCCCCCTTCTCCGGGCAGTGTGCTGGGTGTACGCACCGCTGAGAGGCAGCGGGACACCCCGGCTTGTATCCCCGGCATTGGGCGCCCGAGGACCTTGGCCATGTGCCAGGGAGCGGGCGGCCGGATAGGCTTAGCCTCGCTGTACCCTTTACGGCCAGGCTTCCTCCAAATCCAAAACGTGGAGCCCGGAACCAGTGGTTTGGGAGAGTTCCGTCCTTCCAGCAGGACACTCCGCACCCTGAGTCACATCACACTTTTACACTCCAAATGACCCCGGGGTGTGATGGAGTGTCTTGTTCTCCCCGGCAAGGTGAGGGTCATTAAGCAATCTTTTAATAACAGAAGGATTGCATTGCGTCAGTGGGGCGCGGGGGAGGAACCTCCGTGCGACGGGAATTGGTTTTACCCTGCTTATGCAGAGTACATTGATCGGGTTATAAATGGTACGCCCCATGCTTTAGGTAGTATTTTTCACAGAACACCGGAGCCGTCCCGGGAAACGCTGCCGATAAAGCCAAAGTAAAAACGGCATAATTGGGAATATGATTTTTGGCTGATAGGAGGGGCAGTGGCAAAGTGACATGCCGTTAAACTGCGGTTTGATTTTCCTCATCCGTCTGCTGATTAGCATGATAACTCACACACTTTTCTATTCCTGCGACGCTCTGGCAGCTCCTTCCAGAGCGTGACTATACAGCCTTATCACATTTACATGCCGGGATTTTAATGTCTTAATCCCTCTGCATATTGCAGGAGATTATCTTTCTAAAATTAACTAGCCCCTTGAGACGGCAGAGATAGCAGCTGCTTTTTTGCCACTTGCCACGAATTTTCGACAAACAAAAGTGGTAATGCTAAGGGGAGAGTGTGCGCACATTAGTCTTTTTTAGGGCTCAGAGATGATCAAACTATTATGCGGCTTTTGCCGCTGCTTGATGGCATTCATGTAAAGGAAACCATTGAATACCAGTTTGGGGATTCTTCAGGAGAAAATCCTTTATTTTTTTTGTCACGGCTGGTTGGCAGCACAACATCGCGCATGTTACTGTACTGTGCAATGCAACGTGGGGGAATTCTAAATGCTTGCCGTGCCCACTTCAACTGGAGCATGTCTGCTATTCATGAAAGGTAGTCAATCAAAATGACTCTGAGGTAAACTTTGGCAGACGTGTGCTGCAAGGGGGTGGTGGGGGGACACGCCCCATTCTGCATCTGCTCCGGAACAGACAGTAAATGAACCACGGTAAGCTTTGTTTGGTTAACAAGACCGACGTTGCCAGTCACAGCGATTAGAATTCCAGTCTCATCAACTCAACTATATAAACATCATTGTATCGCAGAGCAGCAGCCATTCAAATGGCTCTTCTTTTTTTTCATGTCATCGTACAACCAGGACAAATCTTCCATGTAGAGCCGCGATCGGTCTCGGGTCGGTTTCTCTACCCGTTATTGTCCGCACACACACACGCCATTCCGGTTTCCGCCGTACTACATTACGTGCACAGTGGCAAGCGCCCCCAGTGGCGCAGAGCCGTCTACGGGGACCCTCGTTGCTTTCTGGATGGGGTGATTTCTCGGTTCGGGCGGCGGGGCTGCAAGCGAGCGACTGAAACACACAGAGCAACATTTTGAGAAAAAGACTTGGAGTGATTTAAATGATCACCACTCTTCAAGTGGAGATCATTTAAATCGCTCCATACCTGTATCAATATTTCACGCTTTTATGAAACTGTGCTTTACGGTAAAGGCGCTGTTTTGGTGTTGAATTGCATTTTCCATCAATTCCATGGCAATGTAAGCCTGTTTTATAGAGTGCATCCATTATCTGTAATCTGATAAAGATTTCACAGTGCTCTATGTAAGTTCTGCTTTTTTGCCTCCTTTGTGTACAGAGCACAGCTGAGCGTCAGACAAGTGAGTTATGTTGAAAGTGACAGCAGATATTTATCACTGCCGCTGTGCTCATAGCTCAGCTCAGACTTATTCCTTTATTTTTTTCCCCCCCAACCTACCGGCCTAAGCACAAAAGTGAAGCTCTAATAAGGCAGTTTCGCTGTCCATCATAAACACACACGCTCACGAACATACAGTACGCATGCATTCCTCTGAGCAAGACACCCTCCACAAAAACATATACCGACTAATTAATACAAAACAACCACGTTGTTCTCTCCTATACACCTGTCTGCAAGGGACCACGAGGTGAAAGTCAAGTATTTACTCAACTCAGAAGTGGTCATAACATTTACATTTAAGTTGTATAAAGTATTCAGACGCGGAATACTGTATATGCTTATCCCTTCCTTTCACCTTAATACAATTTGTTAAAACAAGGTTCTACGGGCCGGCACCTCCTCAATGTCTGTAAATGTAATTTTTCCAAGTACATATTTTCTACGTATACTGAAATTAACACTAGAATATTTGACTTTGTGTGCAGCGCAGGAAATTAATAACCCAGACGAAAAAGGTCTATTTGCTTGTGGAAACTGCACAGGAGTGATATGCAATATGCCTATACAGCATCAAACTAATGACTGCCAAGATTGTGTTAATGGTTTTCTGTTTGCTTTCAGTGCACTTTCCAAGTCTTTGTCTCACATTGCCAACGTCCACGCACACACACACGCACACGCACACACACACGCACACACACACACACACACACACACACACACACACACACACACACACACATACACACACACACTCAGACTGAGAGAGTGTTTGGGGCGACACCGTTGATTTGTTCGCTCTGATCTCTTCTTTGCGTGCTGCTGTTCCCCCGAAAGCATCCATCAATTACGTCTGCGAGGCTCAATCTAGCAGCATATTTCCACCCTTAAGTGAGTGGAAACCTCTGTTATTTAGCCACTAATATAGCGGTTGATGGCCTCTTCAGTCTAAGAGGACGGCCCCCTGCGTTTGAGGTTTTCCTGCACTCTAGACGGCTCCGACATAAAATGGAGCCGGCTCCGGCCACGCCGGGCGCTTTCTCTCCGCTCCTCATTTCCTGCTTGTTGCATTAGCTCGTCCGCCAGGGATTCTTTTGGCACATTAAAACAGATTTGGGTTAATAATTGATGGCACGATTTATGGACCCCAGCGCCCGAGGGTCAGTCGTAAGCCTCCACTTAAAGGAAAAAAAAAAAGCATTCATCTCGTCCCTGCCTCCGCTTCGGAGTTCACCGATTTATAACTTTGCAGTTCTTGCCTCCAGGTTATTGTGTGACATTCTTTCAAAGAAAAGGAAAAAAAAAAAAAAAAGAATTAGTGCGGCGTGCGATGACTCTGGTTAATTTATCTTTTGGAGCTCCCAGCTCCTGTTTCCAGAACTAACTCGAGATAATCACGGTTAAATGATATATGCCATACGTAGCTGTAAGTGTATTTGGCTATTTAAATAAGGAAGCACTGAAATAAATGTGCTGCATCAAAACACAATGTCGGTCAATACACCCAGAGGTAATACGGATGTTAATTAATAGTCTTATTCAACGTCTCCTCATATAGAGTGTATTGTATGTGTAAGTAACAGTCGTGGTTGTAATTAGAATTCTCTAAAGAGTGGGTGTTTAGTTCTGTGACTCACGACACCGGCGGTCTCCACTCCTCTACCTCCATGAAACACAGTCACGGTCGTACGGCTCTTCCTGGATGTTCTTTTTTTTAATTAAGACTCTTCCCTGATACCAATGGGGATAAGTCATGTACACTCACCGGTGGACATCTTACACACACACACACACACACACACACACACACACACACACACACACACACACACACACACACAAACACATACAGGCGGTCCCATCACACACCACCGCACCTGCTTGGAGTGCACCCCACCACCCTCCTGGTTGCATTCCTCTCCTTTCTTCCCTCATTTGTTGCCATAACTATGACAGGAAGAGGCCACGTGACCAGTTGTAGTTGTAATTTTCCTGGACCTAGTTAACTGTTTTTCAATACATGTTGTTGTACAATGTTTATGTTTTTGTGTAAATGTTGTTTGGTTCTATGTTTAATTGACTCACCCGTGGTGAATCTCTCCCTCTTGGAGTAGTGATCAGTTGTTTATAGACCCAAACATGAAAAATAGTTCTCCAAAGTGGGGGGTTGGTGGTAGTTCTCTATAACCAAAAACTGTGCTCTTGTCATTCTACAGTTCGTCCAGAGGACAGAGTTATTGCAGCAGTTCTTGATGATTTAAGAATTAATAAAGAGTTGCATTGCAGGTTGAGAACCTGAACTCCACTTGCAGACTAAATCTGTCCTAGATGCAATGGCACAAATACTATGTGTTGTATGCCCAGCATGCTGACAGCACAGGTTAAAAAAGATAATAATAATAAAATAAACTCTTCCCAGACAAAGAGGAATTAAAAAAAAAAAATTGTATTGTTCTTCAATCAGAGCAGGAGGTTCTCTGCGATTGGACGAAATATTTGTATCATTTTGTTTTACCGTTACCGCACGTGTTGTTAAGGGAACGATATTCTTCTGTTTCTCCACCATGACGCCTCTTTGCGCGGGTGTCCTGTGTTTCCGAGCGGACGGAAAAGAAAAGAGAAACTGAGCGAAATAATCTGTAATAAATGAAAATATTCATGAGCGATTGGGCATTTTTTGACATTTCTCGGAAAATGTCATTCCTGCCACTTCCCGGGGAAATTAAGATGAAGGAAAGGGAACCATCTGCATTTCAATGGAATACAAAGTGGGGAATAAGCGTTAAGAAGAGCACCTGGATGCAATCCTCCGTTAGAGCTGCTCGGCTCTAAATT
>NC_137194.1:22215445-22357945 GCF_960531495.2 Zeus faber | reverse complement strand
CCAAGCACAGCACTCTTTATTTTGCACGGGAGCTGCAACAGAAGTCACAATATCTGCGTCGTAAGATATTGAAAGTCTCTCACTGTATCATGTTTTGAGGTTTATTATGGTCTTATAAAGGAGAATTCTTATACTGTTGGCTATTGACAGTAAATATTTGACCTAAAAAAGCCATCACTTGTAGCTTTCGGTCGAACATGGATTCAGCACGTTCTTACACATACGTACAGTATAAAGGGGTTTTCTTTACACACATGAAGTTGTTACGCCAAATCTGCTACTTTTAATAGAAAGAAAATTCCCACAATTCAGTGCATCATGCAATGTACTTTTCCTTAATTTGCCCACACACACTAAATCACACAGCAAACACAGCGTGCACCTCCTCCTAGAGCCCATTCTATAGGGTTTGCCATAGAATGGGCCCAGGTTGGTAGCGACCCAGCCATTAACAGACGCTTTAGAAGACTCAAGATCAATGCGTGTGAAAGGTCAGAATCTTTGAGGCCCATTGAAAGACGTATTTTGATTACCGTGACCAAACAAGCTCCTAATGAAGATCATGTTGCCACTTCAATGAGGAGAAAAATGGCAAAAAATAAACTAAAAGACTTGAAGAAAAGACCACACTCTATTAATCCCTGGGAGGAAATTCCGGTAAGATTTTCTTGTATTATAAGCCACATATCCCTTTTATCTCCCTCGAAATTATTCAACATTTGATTTCCGTGTGATTTTTGTGTGTCAAACATCTGTATAGAAAGCTTGACACCTCGCTACATATTCTGACGGACACTTTTTGCATTATCATACGGAGTGTGACTGTGCATTGAGAAACTGCAGCAGCTTTACTCAGACATAATCAGGAAGGAGCAGG
The DNA here is from genome assembly GCF_960531495.2 of Zeus faber. NCBI lineage: Eukaryota > Metazoa > Chordata > Actinopteri > Zeiformes > Zeidae > Zeus > Zeus faber. The sequence continues at coordinate 22,357,068 of NC_137194.1, read as the reverse complement.
TATGGCAGATGGATGACTGTGATAATGGAGAAAGCGGGGACTCCATTCTCCTGCAGCCACAGCCCTGCATCTGTTTCAGTTTGGGTGGGAAGAGCAGCAGAAACCTTCAGTTGTTTGTTGTTGTTTTTTAGTTGCTCGGTGCATGTGAAACCGTCAATGCCGCCTATGGTTACCGTCGAAAAAGAAACGGAATAGCGGGCTCTTATTCGTCCGTAACAGATGGCACAAAATGAGACGCGGTGCAGGCTCGCTGACCTTCGCGTTTGCTAATCTAACAGCGCCCTAACATCGGTCCAACACTCACGCTCCTCACCTCGCTCAGAATATGCACGGCTCCAAACAGGCTGGTGGTCCGGCGGCCTTAGAACAAATCACCCCGACATGTTATTACCTCCTGCTCCGGAGTTATTTATTTTCGCTTCTTTTCAGACCTCGGCCCTTTCATTTATGTCCAGGAATTAAAGGGGTTTCCGGGTTAATTAATTTGATAGACAGACCCCATTGTGCGCAGTGTCGTTTTGCCACACAGAACCTTATTGCCTCTTGTCCTGGAGGTTGACTTTTTATTGTTGCCTGAATCATCATTCTTCATAGGGGTGCACTGCCTTTACTGTAAGTGAACTGGATAAGAGACTACACACTCTCAGGCTGATGTGATATTGGATGCCTAAAACAAAAACTCTCAACTATTCAATATGGTGGGATGCATTTGGATGTATTGTGCCCCAAGGAAGCAAGCTCTGTGTGTGTGTGTGTGTGTGGGTGCGTGCGTGCATGTGTGTTTGTTATACCATTCAACATTTCTTCTTCCCCCTTCCAAGATGCATTCACACACCACCTTTCCTGATATTTCATCCTATAGTGAAATTGAAGTGAAGAGAGTGTGTGTGTGTGTGTGCGTGCGTGCACGATTGCGCACGATTGCGCACGCGCGTGCAACCGCGTGTGCACCGGCGTGAGCGACAGAGGATCCAAACCCAAGCGTAATCTCAGTCTAAATCGCTGAGCATCCCCGGGGGGCCTCTTCCCTTGGGGGTTAGTCAGTGAATTAAATCACGGCCCAGGTCCCATTTTTCAAAAGTAACCTTTTCCGTTGACAGCATGAGTGTGAGTCAGGGCTCCCGCCGCAGAGTCCAAGCGGCGGGGTCTGCGTCGTGCATTGCTGCTCAAGGTTGTCATTCGCCGGCGGTTGCTGTTGCATTCTCTCCAGGTCGGCCCGCCTGTGTGATGGTGCTCATAGTGGCGGCCGCCATCTGCCTCGATCTTCTCTCACTTCCCTCTTTTCTCTCCTCGGCAGCCTGTTCCCACCCGCTCCTACACACACGCTGCTCTCTACACTCAGGCAGTATGCATTCGTGATGTTTGAGGTACACAAATTCGAGATGGCCACGGACTGTATGGCCATGGCTTCGTACGTTCACGCACAAAGCCATGATCATCCCGCTCAGAGTTCGGTGTGCGCTATTTGTCCGTCGAACGGTATTCCCGCAATCGTTGCGCCGGGTGGAGATACATACGGTGCGCGGTGGGATTAGGGTCAAATAAATCTCCATTCAAGTTAATTAATTAGAGATGTGGCCACCCATGCCTGTAATGTGGAAAGGGCATGTTTCAATTACAGCTACATAGCCCCGCCTAATCTTTTAATTGAACTCAAAAAATGGAACGAACGAGGCCTGAGCCCCACCGTTTTCTTTGAAGACAGAGAATTTTATGAAAGCTGCCGATGTTTATAGGTCACTGATCTGGAAATCTGATTCAAGTTGTGATGCATTCCTCGCAAAACAGAGTCGGAAGAGAAAAGCTTACACTTGTTGAACATTGAACGGTTATAGGCCGTATAGTAACTGATCATGATACATGTATTTGTTGTTGTTGTCATTGGAAGATACGTTCCATTATGTTATTGTTTTTTTCTGTGTTTCTGCCGCTTGGGGGGGTGGGGGGGGTTGGAGCTGGTGGAAAGACTAAATCAGGCGTTGCCTCGTAGACCAGGACCTTTTCAAATGATGTTGCTATCACCTTCTCCCACAGGTGTCAAGGAAAGAAGGGGCGGGCGGGCGGGCGGGCGGGCGCACCCCTATTCTCTTCTTAAAAAGTGCCTTCATTATCGGACCGACTCATTTTTCTACACGGGCTTTCTATGTAGTTCTGAACAGAGAAGAATGCGTCGTGGGTTGGGCTCGGTGTTAATTCACGACTCGGATACATGTAAATGAGTAGGCCGCGTGTTTGCAAGCGGGTCGAGTGAGAGATTGCCTCCCAAGACGCCGTGCGCCCAGGAAGAAAGCGCCCCAATTTACACTCACACGCCATCGTACTGTAAATGGTGAAGTAAAAGTAGCGAGAAAATACTCCCCCCCCCCCCCCCCCCTGCAAATGCTCATGGCTAATCTCTGTGTTTAAATCCCTGGAAATGTGTCATTTTGCAGCTTCCTTCTCTCTCTCTCTCTCTCTCTTTCCCTCCCACTCTCGCTCTCCCACTCAGCTGAGTGACGTCTCTCCAGGAAGGGATGCGAACTGCGCGCGCGGTGGCTTCCTCGCGCGGTGACTCACTCACTTTCTTACCGCGCGCGCGTGTGTCGGCACATCAAAGAGCTCTGCGTTCCAATTAGTTTCGTTTTCCATTTGAGTTTTTCGTTGTTGTTGTGGGGTTTTTTTTTTTGTCTACAGCTCCGTGTGATTATTATTATTATTATTATTTTAATATTTTTTAGTTTCGTGGGTGTTTTTTTTTTTTTTTTTTTTTTACGGCTTTGGAGGTTTTTCTTCTTTTTTTTTTTTACCTGACGCCACACGGACGGAAACCCGACAAACCTCGCCACCACGCGCTCCCGCGGAGTTGTTCCGAACACCGGGGATGTCACCAAGTATTTATCTCTGCGTGTTCATCTGAGATATGGCTCTTGTCATATATTCGTGTTTTATTGATCCTGTCGTGTGCACTTGACTTCCTCAAGAAAGAGAACACTTTCCATTGCGCTCTGAGGCGGAGATGGACACCGCGCAGGTAGGGCGACGCGGGGTTCGCTCGTGTTATTTTGTTGCTTTCTTCTCACACGTGGAAGTCGCCTCCCCCCCAGGATGGAACTGAACCGTCCCCGTCGTCTGCTTTGTTCCACAAGCTCCGCCGCGCTCCCCGCTCCGCACAGCGACGCCCGGGCGCAGTACGAAGCGCCCACTGCACCACCTTGTTGCGTCTCCTGCTCGGTGACCACCATGAGTTCACGCTAACAACCGCACCCCCCCCCCCCTTCCCCCCCCAGTCCCCGTCCCCGTCCCCGTCCCCGCCCCCCGCCCCACCCCCTCGCGGATCGCACACTACCTTCAAGACCCCCCTCCCCAACCCCCTTCCACAACCCACCCCCACCCCCGAAACTTGCTCTGCGCCATGGCTCGCATCAGGCTGAAGCTGAAGGTGTGCTCCCTGTGGAGAGCCCTCTGGTTCATGAGAGCCGTGGTGGACCTGGCGCGTCCGCAGGAGACCTACGCGCCGCACTCCATACGGATCGAGGGCCACCTGACCTTAGGCGGACTCTTCCCCGTGCACGGCAGAGGGGTTGACGGCACGCCGTGCGGCGACATCAAGAAGGAGAACGGGATCCACCGGCTGGAGGCCATGATGTACGCCTTGGATCAGATCAATCAGGACGACCAGCTCCTGCCCAACATCACCCTAGGCGCACGGGTGTTGGACACTTGTTCGAGGGATACTTACGCTCTGGAGCAGTCCTTAACTTTTGTCCAGGCCCTGATCACTAAGGACACCTCAGATGTGCGGTGCACGAACGGGGAGCCGCCGGTGTTTGTCAAGCCGGAGAAAGTAGTCGGAGTCATTGGAGCCTCGGCGAGTTCAGTATCGATCATGGTGGCCAACATACTGCGACTCTTTCAGGCAAGTCTCTATATGTGTTTTGGTACTATTAGGTTGATTGATGTCCCTCAGTAGCAGCCCGATTTTTTAGTAAGGAGGTGATAAACCCGGGTAATGCACTCCAGCTGTAGGAAAAATAAGAGGCTGTTAAAGACATGAGTGGGCTGCTGCGCTTGATGGTGCTGAAAGAACAGCTCCCACTGGCAGCGCTGCACAGTCCATGGACACATCCACACACCTTCAGATCCACACACCTTCAGATCCACACACCTTCAGATCCACACACCATCAGATCCACACACCGTCGCATCCACACACCATAAAATCCGCACACCAACACATCCACACATCATGACACCAATCTACTATCACACCCACACACCATCAAATCCACACACCATCACATCCACACACCATCACACCAATTGACTATCACACCCACACACCATCAAATCCACACACCATCACGTCCACACACCATCACACCAATCTACTATCACACCCACACACCATCCAATCCACACACAATCACATCCACATACCATCACATCAACACATCATTGCATCCACACATCATCACATCCACACATCATTACAACCATCTACTATCGCATTCACACACCATCATATCCACACATCATCACACCAATCTACTATCATACCTACACACCATCAAATCCACACACCATCACATCCATACATCATCACACCCATGTACTATCACATCCACACACCACCACATCCATGCATCACAAACTGTACATCCAAAAAAAAGGCAAAAACATCCATCTATCCATCACATCCTCGCATCATCACATCCACGGGCCGTCACATCCACACACCATCACATCGACGCGCCATCACATCCATACACCATCACATACATACGCCATCACATACATAGACCATCACATCCATGCACAAAAAAGCTGAACACCCCAGTCAAACCTAGTTTGTCTCATTTGGTGTTATCACAGACTTATATGTCTCCTTGGTATACATTTTATCTCGAGATCTTTCTATTTCAATGTATTTTTCGCTCTACTTTAATTTGGCAGTTGCGAAATAGTGAAATCAATTGCTAATTTTGAAAATAGGTTGAAGTGTGCTTTACATGAATGCAGCTACTTGGTTGTAACTGTGAGGAACCTTGAGTGAGCTAGAACAAGGAACCCAGCAGTGCATGGGGAAGACACCAAAACAATTATTCAAAACGTATCTTCATAGTATAATATGCAATTACTTAAAAACCATCTCAACCTTTTTACATCTTAAGACAGTGTTGTTAGGTCAAGAAGACTCATCAAAGCAATAGTGTTGGCACTAATGATTTGTGGTCACAATTTTTAACTCACATCAATGGTATTTTGTGTGTTATCACCAGATCAATTAGCCAAACCAAGGCCCTGGCCTTAAGTGCCTGTTTAGATGAAACTATGACCGTCAAAGTGCCCAATATGCTTTTACCACCCACTCTCTTAACATACACGTACGCACACACACAAACACATACAGTAAACCCTATACACTTACAGTAAACCCTTTGTAAAGGAGAGTGAATCTTTAGCAGATCATTCCATTATCCTCAGAGACATTGATTGTGGCTCCGTTGTCTGGACATAGAGACACATACTGTAGCTTTGCTTTGTTGCTGTGCCTCTATTTGTATGGACGGAAACAAAATAAGAAATTTAAACCAATAAAAACACACTCACAAACGTTTTAATTACAATTTCATACCCCAATCCTCCCCTGATACCAAGCACTTGTTTTTGGTTTGTTTTGGGGCTAGCTGTCTGACGTTCTCTCGTATCTGTGAAAATGGCACGCTGGAGGGGGGAGATGATTCCCTAATTTGTGGCTTCTCCTTACCTCTTCGCCCCAGATTCACCACTATGTCTGTCAGTGTCAAGCAGTGGGAGTGGAAGGGTAATGGGTGTGTGTGCTGTGACATAGCAGCACTGGCTTAGTAACCGAGCTTGGGAAATAAGTGGTTTGACAGCTGCTGTCAAGCAGCATCTTTATGCATTTGTACAGGCACCCACACTGTGCTTACGCAAATTTCCTAATTTTGCTGCCTTATCGCAGTAACGGGCAGTGGTGAGGTGATACCAACAGTAAAACCTCACCTCCGACAAAGGATTAATGTATTAAAATTGATCTCCTCTCAACTCTGTGCGGTATTCTGAATATGTGGTTGTCTTTCATCAGAGGTCTTTTATTATTTTTTGTGTACTGTTAGTTGTTTTGCTGTTAATAGTAAATATGGATGATGATTCATTAAATATGATGTGTGATTAATCAATGTGTGACAGATCCCCATTTAAGCTACTTGGTAATACAGAACTTGTTCAGTATATGGTTGAAATGACTAGTTTCTGAGGTTGTTTTCAACTCGAATCCGCCTAACATCAAATTAGCAATTTCAAAAGGTGGGTATAACCACCTGTTCAAAATGATTGAAAAAGCAATTTCAGATTTTTTTTTTCTAACATGTCAGAGATGGGGCTGTCAAATGTCAAATGTGCTCAGCGCGGCATGCTAAATTTCCTTGTCTAAAGCAATTCACAATTCATTCCCTTCTAATCATGCACTTTTTTCTCATTAATTAATTTGTTTAAAAGCCGGTGTCCTTAAAGTTAATCTCTTTGGGAAATTAAATCAGCCTCTCTCATCGTCTCTGCTAGACTCAAGGTTTGTCCTTCTCACACGCTCTCTATGATTCCTGTGCGATCGGGTCATGGCGTGTCCCCCCTGCATGATAAATGAAACATCAGGGGAGATAAAAAAGTGAATCTGGATATTATTGGCAAACACTAAATATTGTAGTTTTTCGATTCGGAGTGTTAGTGGCTGCTGAACTGTTAACGCTGAGAAATCCACACCAGAATGGATTTTTCTGAGGACCCAGGAGTGTTGATCAATACTGTTGCCATGGTGAGGCCGATTTGCTCTAAGATGTTTTTATTTCGATGCCTTCATGCTCTGTTGTAAATGAGAAACTACAATACAACAGGAGAGGGGGGAAAAAACAATCAGCCAAACTTTTGAATTATCTCCAAGAGCATTGTTGCTGAGCACCTCTGACAAATTGTCTTGTACCTGCTTTCTTTTGAGCACATTCCTGGGGAAGGAATAGCGCAGCCGAAGAAGCCCAGAAGCAGTGTCCAATTGCAACTCCCGGCCTCCTGGAATGAATGAGAGATAGATTGTAGGATAGATTTTTATCCAGATGACATTTACATCAGGGACCACGGACGCAATTTTGTTTTGCGTCTCTTTCCCAAAGAGTGAGGGGCAAAACTTTGTATTGAATGCAGGTGAACTCTCTCTTGTTCTTCTGTCTGGGGACACTGTCCCTGCAGACCAGCTGTCTAAGAGAGCCATTGATTTCCCCAGCTTTTATACCCGAGCAGGCACGGTTAGATTCTTTTTATTCTTTTTATTTTTTTAATCTCTCCTTCTTTCAGAGAATCATCACTGTCATTATTTTGAGGGACACTGAAACATTCCAATAGGATCTATTCAACTGACAATTGTAAAGACAGACACCTAAGGAATGTGTGGGCTACGTGTTGCATTACAGGTGCTGTAAGTGGTCAGAAATGCCGCAGGTGGAAATTGCCCGCTTGGTCCAAAAATATTTTGATTTGTCCATTAATGTTTGTGGTCCGGTTCACTCAGTCCTGTTCAGGACTCACTTCGTCCAGTAAATGTGCTGCACGATAAAAATTTCCATAGAACAAACTTTTACAACAATTTATAGTCATCTTATAATTTAACAAAATTTGAAAGAAATATATATAATTTACCAGGCAAGCGTGTGTGCGCTCACGCACACACACACACACACACACACACACACACACACACACACACACACACACACACACACACTAACACACACACACACACACACACACACACACACACACACACACACACACACATTCCTCATTACCATTTTTGAAGGATTGAGAAGTCATTTCTCTTGTGGATTTTTCTTGTTCTGTGCCAGTGGTTTTGGCAGTTGTATTTTTTATTTATTTCCTACAAAGCCAGCTTGCTAATTGGCCTTTATTCTGAGTGTGTATTCTGAGTGTGACACAGAGAGCTAGTTGGCTCTGAATTTTGTTCAATTACAAAACATGGACAAACAATGATAAAAAATATAATTTGCTGAGGCGTCATTAGTTTGTTAGTTTTCTACGTGTAGAGTGTGATCTTACTAATTTGCATTTCTTTTGGGGGGGTTGCGCTTTCTAGTGAAAGAGGTCGTTGCATATAAGGATTTTTGTCCGGTGGATGTACATTAGCCTGATACACACAGTCTACAATGCAGTGGAGGGGACTGATACAATATTAATGGAATAAATAAAGTATCCCCGTGTCAAGTGAGATGTCGTTTCCTGCGGCACGAGGCCATTTGGTCAAAACATTACCAGAGAAACAAGGTATAGAGGCCATTGGAGCCAAGGGATTCCAACAGGGCTGTGAGAAGGAACACTTTATTATGCAGTGTAATTTTTTTGTGCTGTATGGGAATACATATGTTCTCAGCTAAACTGCTGCTGTACCTGTTCTGGTGTAATTTATTTCCGATAAACTCCATTTGCAATTTGGTAGGGTTTTTTTGTGCGCTGTGCATGTGTACATACTCAGTAGGCACTAACTCCCTGCCGTCTCTGATTCATGGGCAGGGATTTATATTAAAGTGAGCTTATCTGTATCTACCTGCATGTATATAGTATGGCTGTGTCATGGGGAACAGCCAGGTCAAGCAGTTTTCTCACATGGTTTTTCTTTGGAAATATTTGTGATGAGGATGTTGATTCTTAAAGTCGGGTTATAACCTTTCACTGAGGTGACGCCCGTTTCTATTTCTTACAAATCTTATTGTCTAGTTGATTGTGAAATGTCACAGAGATGGCACTCTTGTACCGAGCATAACGTTTTTTGCAATTTATCTGGCAAGCAGAAACAGTTAGGGGGGGGTGGAACCCCATTACGTCCAATCCGCTTTTGGGGATGAGTGGAGAAGCAAGGGAATGTCTCTGCAGGCTGGTGTTAGGACACTCATTCATTCCTTCCAAAACAGAAATAAATGTCCCTGTTGCTCAGGGAATAACCCCGTCTGAACCAAAAGTCCTCATCATAGGGTTCATTTTAGTTCATTTGAACCCACTGAGTTGTAGTCAAAACAAAATTCAAGCATTTAAGCATTGTAGACTTACTTCATTTGTATTAATTGCAGAGGCTTGGGTAACTAATTAAGTATGTAAGTAATTGGATGTTACAATAAATTTTTCTTTTTTTTGTTGTTCTTTTTAACCATGAAAAATCTGCGTAATCACATTTGAATCTGAAACTATCACTCTTCTAGAAACCTTATTTGATGTGCTGGTGATTCAAATGGCTGCCTACTGGGTGAGTTGTTTTGAAGCCTGTCCGCCACTTCGGAGGCCAAAATTCCAACCTGTTGGTGGCTCAGGGTCTAAACAAATTTGATGATTTTTTCTTTGTTGATAGGTTGTGTTCGTTTTGGACACATTTTAGGAGAAAATGCGCACAACAACACAACGCACAGCAGCTTTAAGATCTATGTCATTCATAGCACCTTTGTCAATTTCCAAACATTGTAAAGCTTAAAATGTGTCCCTGGTTTTATATTCTTGTATAAAGGCTGTTTCTGTAGTGGTGTGTTTTTTATAGAATAACAGTACAATAGTAAAATAACAAATGAGTAATGTGGGAGACTATTTGTTTGGCTGAACGTCGCTTTGCAAATCGGGATTGGCTAAAACAGAAATGGATGGGACAACAGGGGAAATGGCCTCCTTTAATTGGAAGGCATCGTCTGTGGTGATTTGATTTTTTTTTAGTTCATTGCTAACAGTGATTCAAAGGGCCAGTCTGCATTTGTGCCTGAGCGACCAGTTGAATAGATGTGGCCACTTAAGAGCAGCAGAAGGCAGATAGGCGACTCGCACACTGCAGTTTATGCTTCATTCTAGAAATAACTGAGGCAAGATTCTGTGCTATAACATCCTGAAAATATTTGTGTATTTGCGTATTAACGTGCGCGTATGAATGGTGCGAGCCACTGTATATACATTGCATCCACATATGTAGATGCGTATATTGGTGTCAATGTGTGTTAGTATTTAGTACATCCCAGAGACCCATGTGCTCACTTACATCAGGCCTACATTTAAAACTGGTGTTTCTATTTTTTTCGGTTGTGTTACTCCTGGGCCCTGGGCTATTTCACTAACAGATTAGGGGTAGTTCATTACTATTGCCATAATTTATGAGAATATTACCAAATCTTAGGACATTTTGGTGGGAAAACAAAAATAAAAATAGGCTTCAAAGCAACCAAAAATTGAAAGATCACAGTTTTGGATTTGCTCAATTTTGCTTTATTTCTCTCGGGATGTTTTCTGCCCAAGCAATACAGTCATGTGTGAGTGGTGTGTGAGCGTGTTTTTGTCTTCTGAGCCTCAGAAGTTGGCGATGCTGCAGGGAAAAAAAACAAACTGTTGATGGGATTACTCCTTTCAGATGTAAATCCGACCGTTTCAGTAGTTCCCCTCAAAAGGGTACATGTGGCAGTTATGTTGATCGGAGGGAAAAAAAACAACAACTCAATCAGCACTGACAGTTTGTCAATAGAAAAATATATTTGGTCCCGTACTGTTTTGCTTGAACTATAATTGAGTTCTGTATAGCAGAGAAGCACAGTCAGTGCCAGACTGGGATCAAAAAACGTCCCTGGCATTTGCGACAGAGAGGCGTATTTTCAAATGCAACACCAACCCCACCCAAATGTTAACATAAAAAGCTTGAGATAGCGATTTAACCTACAAAATTGTGAGTGTCGAGCACCAGTTATTAGTCTTTCGCCTCTATGCCTACGTCGGAGGACTTATTTGCAGGTCAGCAGAGGAGTAGGTTTCGTTTGACTACATCTTAGCAAGGGTCTTGGGGTCCTACCGCGGGAAATTTTGAGTGTCAAACACTTAATTTCCTGCATTCTGGTGAAGTTCTCTGCACCAATTTGTGCCTTTTCTGCACCAATGTATGGTGGAAATGTCTTCATTTATGTGAAGGAAAGCTTCTTTCAAAACAACACGACAACGCGTGTCTGTCTGCACATCACACATAATGCACGACAGCACACACACACACACACACACACACACACACACACACACACACACACACACACACACACACACACACACAGGTTGTGATCACTGTCACAGCGATCATGTCAACCAATGAGCGTCAGGGGCAGGTCCTGCTTCTACTGTAAATGATCAATAGCTAGAATGTTTAGAAAAACTGTCACGGTGGCCATCAATTCATCAAGTACTCACTACTATTTGAAGGTTACTCGGCGAGCCTTGCACTCAGTTAAGTCATCCACAATGCATTCTTGATTTTTCTGAGGCCCCACAAACATGGTGCCCATGTTTGAGGTGCTGCCATGATAATATACTGCCCTCGGGTGCGGCGAAAAGGAGGCAGAAAAACGTATGGCAAGAAATAGCCGAGCATTAGGCAGGTATGTATGTTAAGACCTTTTAACATTTAATCCATAGGATGAACTATTTAGAAAGAAGAATCTTTAATTGTCACGCAACACACCACACTACAACACATACATACACACACACATGCACATGGTTTGGATGATGTTACTAGTACTTAAATGTTTTTTACAAATTGCTATTCCAACAGTTACTAGTAACTTTTTTAGTTTTACTAGTCAAAATGTATAAGGTAATACTAGTTATTTATTAGATACTAGTAACTATTCCAGTTGTTATAAGTTACTATTTCAATGTTACTTGTAACGATTTTGACAATTTTGTCATTGAATCATTTACCTCTGACTAATATCTATTCAGATTGTTACTAGTATCTATTTAAATTTGACTAGTCACTATTAATTGAGTACTAGAATTTATTCATTAGTGACAAGTGTTACACTCACTGACTCAGAACGGCTGTGAAGATCATTTTATTCCAAAATATACTCCATTATATAATGTATGCGAATCAGATTATACCAACAAATAAATACATTTTAGCTCTAAAAGAAAATGTAATGTTAAAACTGAAATTCTTTGAATGTTTCTAGTCCAATTGGTACAGTATGGTGCAGCAGCTGCAGACTTTATGTTAGTGGCCTGTACTACATCTGCCTATACAGCTAGATGTAAATGCTACAGTGAGGTTCATGCTTCACTTATTACTGACAAACATGCTGTCTATGCAATTGCATAGAGTGTGACTATGTAATCGATTAAGTTGTGCTTGAAAAAAAACAGGCAGGGGTCAAATCAGGAGATCGGTCTGAGAAGGCAAAGAAATCTGGCAAGGAACAGGCAGAGAATCAGGCTCCAGGGAAATCAGGCAGAGGTTCAGACGGAAGGTACAGGGATCAGGAAGTAGTGTGGTAAAAAGCTCAGCGTCAGCAAGAGACAATCTGGCAAAGAACAAAGGGAAGTGGACTAGAATTTATACTGAACGACTAACAAGGGAATGGGCTGTAGGAGGGGAAACCAGGTTGAAGGGAAGGGAGTGAAAGCAAAAGGGAGTGAGCGGATCTGAAATGACATGGAGGTGAGTGACATGACATGAGGAAATGACCAGATGAAAATAAAACATAAAATAAATGCTGGGAGATGAGGGGGGAAATTCATGCTAATAATGGCCTTTTTAATAAAAAATGCATTTATGCATAACATAAACACAGTTGCACTCACTACACATGACATTTTGCACTGGAGTTTTGCCAAATCAATACCATTGCACCAAATTATATTTGTTATGGATTAAATTAGGATCCTGTTATCTGGATTCTGTTGTTTACTAACTAGTTGGAAGAATCTCTTACCGGTCTGTAATCAAAGATGCATATTTTAAAATAGGTGGATGAGAGTTCAATTATTACTGGGAGACTGAGATCATTCCTGTTTCAGCTGGTTAACTTCTCTGGTAATTGTCTGATCTGATGTCTGCTACGCCTCTCTGAATCTGGCTCAGAAATACATGACAGTTTGCAGCTCTCTGACAGCTTTGCCACGACCAGTGAAAGGCATGTGAAATATGCATGTAACAGGAACACACTCTACATAAATCTTCGCGGCACATTAGTCAAGACACTTTCGATGATGAATTAAATCCCTGTGCGGAATAAGACTCTATTTACACAGGGTAGTTTCAACCAAAACACAGATTCTTTCTTCCTGTTCCAACAAAGGGGCCGATGAGTTGACGGGTTATTCGGCATGGAGCCGAAGCTCTTTTGTTGCGCCGAGATGACAATTCCGTATTGTCCTGGCTTGTGAGGGACAGGTCAGAACATCAGCAATGTACATCAGCAGCAGCACAAAGAAGACAGCGAGCGATGGGCCGGCCAAGGCTTTCTATTCTTGATTGATTGTCTGAAGGAAAATAGCAGACTGGTGAAAAGGGAGACTAACCTTTAAGTTTATTAGACTTTACAGCCAGTAATAATAATAATAATAATAATAATAATAATAATAATAATAATAATAATATAAAAAAAAATAATAAAAAAAAATAATAATAATAATAATAATAATAATAATTATTATTATTATTATTATTATTATTATTATTATTATTATTATGTTATAACTGTGAGAGCTCTGTGATAATAGCACAATGTAATATATCTGTCCACACCTCACATGAAAATCATTGAAGCCATACTCTCTATTGTCAAGCCAAAAAGAAAAGAAAGATCTCATATATTAATATATCCATATTTTATTCTTATATTGCTATTCTGTAATGGACAGCTCTCTAACAGCAAACACGGGGGGGGTTGAAAATAATTTGCAGGTGTGAATGATGAGATAACATAATCCCCCTTTACTTAGGGTTAGGCTCATGGCGGCACTGCAGGCACAGCCTGCTAAAATTTGATTCTATTCCACCCTGGTGCATAGATCTGATGTGAATCATGCCAAGAAGGCACTTGGAGACATCAACAGAAGTTCTGGGGGATCCGTGATAACTGTAAATGCTGTGATCAGGGGATAATTACATCAGAAAAGCTGCAGAAAATCAGGAAATCTCAAGTCTCCTCAATGGAAAAGAAAATGTTTTTTGATGAAGGCTCACATATATAAAACACACAACATTAAGCCCCAGAGGGGCTAAAATAAAAACAACTAGCTTGAATATAATTCAAATCATGTGCAATCGATTTCTGTGATTCCCTTTTAAGTAAATGTATTGCTGATGATTTTGTACGAGTGCTCTTGTTGGGTGTGCAGTGTGGTCCAGAAGGGAGCGGTTGGCAGCGACTGCGGAGGGGGACGTGTTATGAGTCTGGTCCTCCTTCTCCAGGGTCCTGCTAAAGAATCCTCTTTGAGAAGCAGGAAGGAGAGAGAGAGAGAGAGAGAGAGAGAGAGAGAGAGAGAGAGAGAGAGAGAGAGAGACGAGCGATAAGATCAGGGAGGCTCACTTGCTTTGTCTGCACTATTAGGAGAGAAATGAGCCTGGTGATGGTGCTCTGTCGGCTCTGAGGAAATAGGGAGATGGAGAGATGGGGGGGGGGGGGGGTTTGGGGTGGTGTGCGAGGGGGGGTGGCAGAATGGGAATCATTTGGATGCAGGTGAGGCTGTTGCAGGCACAGGACTGGAGACAGACAATGAATGTGTCAAGCCCACCATGCATCAGGTGCAGGTGGGGGAAACAGGCTGGCGATTCCTGGTCCTTGGTAACAAATGTGTCATAGCCAGACAAAGATGACGTGGCGCAATGAGGCAAAGCAGGCGTTACGCTGTGTCGCCCAGACGCTGTACGATGCGCGCTGGATAGAGGCGAGCAAGCCCACAGGCACACAGATGCAACAGTTCAGTGGACGCATAAACATGCAGAACATGAATATCTGCACAAACAAGAACAGAATTTAGCCCTCACATGGAGCTGGGCGCTATACTATTAACATTGTGATGTGACCTGCTTGGTGATAATATCCACATTATTAATGATTGAGAACACTGCAAGAATCCAGATCACGCGTCAATTTATTCTTCTCTTGTTCTGAACACATCTTGTTTGTCAAAAACATCTACTTCTTTTTAAGTAGGCCTCCATCTTAACATAGAATTTAATTTAATAGATTAGCCCCATTGTCACCGATACCCAGATCAGCTATTTGAGTCAGTATCGGACCGATATCCAATATCAGTATCGGATCGGTGCATTCCTACTTAGTAGTCTGTAGTCTGGAAAAATCAATAAATCCTATCTGTAATGTGATACCCCGTGGATAGAAAGGAATACATTTGACAACACTTAGTCACAAACCTGTGGGTTGCTTTATTCCTACTTTATGTTGAGGTTTTGCAGCACCTGTAGAAAGCCACTGAGATCAAGGCTGCTCAGCTGATCCTCATTGTTCTCTGCAGGGCTTTGCCTTCTGTGGAGCCTGAGTCAAAGGAACTTGGTGTAGAGACTTGCTGTACTGTGTCTCTAAGATAACTGCCACGTGAAACAGGCATAATTGTCATGGCGGTGTATTCAGTGGGGACATCTCAAATTCAATTTGCAGGACTTGTAACACGTATTTGTTTCAGTTCCACTGCACCTGGACAACACAACTTGGTATATGTTGAGCTTTACACCACAACCTCAACTCAAATTGCACTCACTGAGTACTCTCTGGCGTTTGGGGAAAATACATTTCTTTGAAACTCCCAATATGCTTGGAATAGCAGTCTGTTTACCAGATGGAAGGACAGAGGTCAGTCAGGTTCCCTTTGTGAGCTATCCACACTTTCCTCCCACACACCTCAGCTCTACTCCACTGTGTGGCTCTCCTGGTCAAATATCTGATTTGTGAGTCATACCTACCGTCCATCCCCGCGGAGAAACATGCTGGGTGTCTTAAAATACACTTTGGCGGGGCAGCCATGCAAGAGCTGCCGCCCAGCGCAGAGCTTTGAGCTGCCCAGGGGACTCGCAAGGAGTGTGGGGGAGAGACAGAGGGTGAGTGATTTGACTGGGAAGGAGGGAAGTGGGTGGTGAGAGGGAGACTGGAGGAAGGTCATGTTAGATAAAAGATTATGAATGCCTACCTTGCTGACACACAATGCAGAGGCTTCTTCAGATCTGTAGGCGATGGTGAAATGGTGCCCACTTGGGACCGTGCACGGAGGTGTGTTCGGGAGACCTGTGTAAGGAAGATGCTGCTATCTGGGGGTGAGAAGGGAAGGCGAGAAGAAAACAACAAGCCGGAGTCAGACAGGAGAGTGATCCCGCGACGGGTGGATGGTGTTGGTGAAGGGGTAATGGGTGTAAAAGAGTGAGCCTGGAGGACCGAGTGGGGGGGGGGTGGGAAAGGGAGATGCTAGATAAGCTGGAGGAGGTCGGCTGGTGTGATGGGCAGGGCTGAGGGCTCGTCTTGGCTTAGGGGACCTGGCAGCGCCACAGGACCTCCGTGGGAAGGAAGTGTCTGGTGATCATCTGCGTGGGAGTGTCTGCATGCTGGCAGATGACGGGGGGGGGGGAAAGACACAGGGGATGATGAAATTCACTCTCTCACTCCAAGGGGCTGAAAGACACAGAGGGGTGGGGGGAAAGAATAGGGAGAGACTGAATGTCGCAGATTGTTTGAGAGAGGACTAACGAGATTCAAGTCTCCACCAAAGGAGCTTCAGTACGAGTGTGAAACACAGATGGGCAGGAATAACAGGCCTGTGAGACAGACAGGAGAAAAAGCAGAAGAGGGGGGAGGTGAGGGAGAAAAAGCTGTCGGTTTTCTCCTCCCTTCCACAAGCCCTCCGAGGTGGCGTTGGCACTGCCCTGCTCTGGTGTGGAGAGATTACTAAAGCCCAGCCCGAGGTTGCATGTATGGACACAGTCATTACCTCCGCCCCGCTGACAAATGGCTCTGCCATCTTAATGTGGACCCCCTGCTCTGTGATCGCTCCATGCAAGACTGCTTTAGAGCATTGATTTATCAGGAAGGATGTAAAACAGGACAACTGCTCAATATTTTCCACAGGCTTTCACTTTCTTTTACTATGTAATTCTGTTGAGAGGACATCAACCATATACTTCTCTGAGCTACAGGGGACACAAATATGTGTTCAGAGGATGGAAGTTGTTTTACTGTTTATTCTATTCGATTTTAGTGAAGCTCCCATAGATTTGTCATATTATCATGGTGCAGTGCGTGTGTTTGTGTGTGTACGTATGTGTGGATGTATGATTGTGTGTGTGTTATTGCCATGGTGTCACAAATAGGGCTGTCACAATTGTTGCATAATGGCCTGATTGCAATTCTTTGAGCACATCGCAATGGTTTTAAAAAAATCGCTGGATTCCATGATTATATGATTATATTATATGACTATATACTGTATATGATAGTGAGCCAATGGGGTTTGAGCTGATGAAGTACATAAAACTTTACCTTAGCAGTCCACCAAAATCTTTTTCTGAACAGATTGAAGGCGAGAAATAAGCAATCCAGTTGCTGGATTGTCACTCATATTAGACCTACAAGACATAATTGAAAAGTTTGGTCCCACTTTGCATGAAGCGAACAAGGCGAGCTGCTCAGCGGATCAACGTTAGCGACAATCCACAATTATTTCTTAAATACTTACATTTCCCTTGTCTGCAGTTTTGTCACAGAAAGTTGGTATTGATTCCTCTTTCTTTTAAAGGATTTGTGCTGGTCTCTGCAGCCATCAACAGAGCACTTCCCATGATTAGCTCTTAGTCACCAGACCCGCAGGGGTGGCACTCAAGGGTGGAGTTACTCAGATAGGGGTGGTTGTAATTCTACTGAAGCCCTGTGTGATGTGCCAGGAGGAGACAAATCTGAACGGCTTGATGAATCACATGTTTTATGAAACAGGCAGCTCACAAAAAACGAACTGGGTTGTCGTAGTTCACAGATTGTGTGTAAGTAGCCCAATCAGAGACCTTATGTCCACAAACACTGAAAAAATGGGTTTTTCATAATTGGTCCCCTCCAATGCCAAATTGCCAATAAATGGCTCTTCTTAATGAAGTGGAAGTGTATTATTACACTTTTATAGTCTTATGGTGTGAAATTGATGTAATTGTCTCTCGAATCAACAATTATTTGTATGACAATCATGAGCAAAAATATCAAAATCGTGCATGTGGTTTGAGTTGGCTGTGCTCGGAACCAACAGTTGGTTCTGCCATCAACGTGCAAATTGTTACCAAAGACCTAGTTGAACCGACTGATGTCAACTTAGTAGCAAGTCATGCAGCAAATAGAGGCGCAGGGCTTCCCGAAAAAAAGGATCTGCCTGGCTACCCACACTTCTGAAATCCATTCAGGGGGAACATTTCAGCTCTGCAACACTGAGGACCAGGGAGGGAGTGATTTGTTGGAGAGTGTGGTGGATATGCTCAGGATAAATGCTTTTTTGTTGCAGCAGCAATTATATTTCTGCTAATGAATTTCACAAGATCACGAGACAGACCGTAATGTGAAGGATTTCTAAATAATCCCGATCAACCTGAGAATCATCCACCCAATCTACCGCTTCGTGTGCTTTTTTCATATAACTTCGTTTTTTTATTTTTTATTTTATTTTTTTCTCTCTCTTTGGCGAGCAGCTCCGTAACTGCACGGTATGGCTGTCACCCATTCAGCTCAGAATGGCGGAGTGTGTGCATGAGTAAACAAGTGGCTGGTGTAGAGACCTAATATACCTTATAAACCAAAAATAGATTTCAGAGTCAAGAGTTTGTTTAGTTCAGTCGTCATTTACTGGAACTTCGCTCATTGCAGCTTCAAACTAATTTGCTAATTTAAGGTTTACAAAAACATGGTGGAGGTGGTCGAAAAACCTTCCCATTTCAATAATTTAATGGATCTCCGAGAGTAAGTCCTATTATTTTCATGCCACCCGCTTGGATTACTTGAGGATGACATTTCCTGAAAATGCAGATCAAGTTTATTGCCGGGGGAATAAATTGTTTTCTATAGGTGCTATTCTGATAATATTTACCCCTAACACAGGTCTAATTCCATGACATCCAGATGACTCATCTGCACATTAGCAGAGCGGGGCAATTTGAGAGCAAACATCTCACATTCTTAACGGGTATTTGGAGCTGCCTGGTGATGCCCGCGCTCCGCCGTGGCTGAAACTTGCCTCGGAAAAGGCCAAGGAACACTAATTAACTTCGCCGAACATTAATACTACTGCGAAGGTGTCTAACCTTTACATAACCTCACTTAGTCACCTCTCCTCTTAAACACCCGGGTTGAAATTCTCTTCTGATGTCAGTTGCAGCCCCCCTCTGCTTTTCTCCCCCATCTTCCTTCCTTCTCTCTCTCTCTCTCTCTCTCTCTCTCTCTCTCTTTCTCTCTCTCCATCTCTTTTCTCTCTCTTCATCTTTTTTGTCACTTTCCACTTCTGCTCTCTCAGCGGCTTTTAAGACTCCGGCAACGGATTCTTATTCAGAGAGAACCACGGCAGTTTGCGGTGGTAAATCAATAAAACAGTGTCCCCTATAACAGACCTCTGTGTTTCTCTCTCATCGATCCTGTCAACCCTGATACGTTTAAGAGCAAGCCGGGCGATTACGCTCCGCAATCCCAACTTTGATCTATACTGCAAACGACAGGCGCCAGACATCAGCTTTGGGTAATCGTGGCATTTTTAATCTCTCTTTCTTGGCCCGAGGTCAATTCATCATGTTAAATTCATTTTTTACTTTGACTGTTGTCAAGCTGACTTGCTCGCGGGCATGGTAATCATCACCTCGTTTCCGCAATGTGACAACATGGGGAGACGTGTGAGGATGTATTTCACAGGAATCGAGAACGAGGAGAAAAAAAATAGAGATTTAATACGGCTTCGAGTGGCATTGTGGACAGGACGCGGTAAAAGAGTAAGAACATAATATTTAAAAAAAAAGTTAATAAAAAAATATATGAATTTATTTTTGGCCTTTCATTATGACGGGCTTATCGGGTCCACAGGGGAAAAATTAAATTTGTGAGAATGTATTGAAGCGTGGCCGTAATTAATTGATGCAGTTCTGGGAATCAATCAACAGACAGTGACCAGAAGCTGAAAAGTTCAAATCAACCCTTGTAATCCACTGGAGAAGTTGTAATCGAGTTCTGGAAGATTGTTATTTAATCCATGTATCTAATACAGAAGCTTTCAATTACAAACTCACGTCCCACTTAATGTGTCATCTATTAGCTTCCAGGGGTTGCAAGTGCTCAATTCTGTGCACTCACTGTTCATATGGTCAGCATCTCCATGCATTGTAACTCCAGGAGCTCTAATACTTGTACCGTTGGCTAGTTTTCAACCAAAACTCTGCCCTTTTTATTCAGGAGGGTCAAAATGGTTCTTTAATAGAGCATGCTGAGAAGGAGTAGTCCTGTAAAATAGGACCTCGAAGGGGAGGAATTTCATCTGTAGGCTCTAAGCTTCTGACAAAGGCGTAGCCAATGCTCAATAAAATACCTGGCTATTTCAAATGGTACCCTGAAGCAAAACTCTTAGGAGAGGAGCTGTCCGACTCAACTCAAATACCGATGGGATTTGACTCAACACAAATCTATGAATCCTTTTCACGGCTGGCTTTACAACAGAAGCATTCCCTCGACACTCAAATTTGATGCATGTATCAGCATACCTTCGGTTTTGGAATGGTAGCAGGTGTTTTTGAATCCTCTCCATTGCTTTATCTACGCCTCCTATTGACCCAGCACACTCCATTTTGCCAGAGTCATAGTAGTTCAAGTGTCAACACCTCACATCTTCCCCTGACCACAAATTTGTGCAATTGCAATACCTAAGCCAGTTAGTCGCCGGTTCCTTTTCAGACTTTTTGTTTTAAACGTCTCATTCGTGTCAAGTCCTCCTGTGATGGACTCCTTCTCTGCTCCTCAATTTGTCTGCTTCACGCCGTTGACCCTGTTTAAGTTGTGGGTCAAAGCTGTGGCTCACATCCTGTGAGAGCGAGGCAGCTAGTGAGCAGTGAGCCGCTGTGTCCTAATTCCTGTGGTTCTCCAGCCTTCCGCTGCTTTTGATCTCTAATGGAAATGGATAACATATAGTTGCGAGTTTAAAGTGTATGATGGGGCCCTGCAGCACATTTAAAAGAAAGCAATGCACGCCTCGGTTGAGGCGCCTATCTGACCGCTGGTTCCAGCGCAAGCGGTCGAGGTTCAAGAGGTAGAGAGAGCTGTGTAAATGTCGGCAGGGGCAGCGCTGCGGTGAGTCACAAGTCTTGCGCTTGCACTTTGCAAGAAAGCCTGAAATTAAATGAAATGCTGAAGCCTTTCACTCACCCTGTGAAGATCTATTCATGAAACGCTCTATGAGTTATCCATGTTATTTCAGGTAAGAATTGTAACCTCAGGAGGGCCCCCTGTGTCACTTCTACATTGCATAGAATTCTTTGCTGCACACGGATTTGAGCAGGTATTTTCTGCCTCCTCCTGCACACGATGGCAAACTGAATAACTACATCCTATTAAGGGGCTCCCTGAACATTAGAAACATTGATCAACTTGCGACTTTCTAAATAGAGCTTGTTTTGCCCGTACTAATACTTCTAGAGGTATGTTTATGCCTATTCAATTATTGAACCATTTGTCTTGCTTTTGGCAATGTGATAATGCTAGTTGGAACAAGTTTATCTTTTCAGACGGAGCTGGCGGCAATGTGATTATCCTATCTCAACTTTTCTATTTGTTTTTGCATTGCATTTCTTTTAGCAATGTTTGTCTTCCTTTCAAATCTTCAACCTCAGAAGCCTGTGGTAATAGCTCATCAGATTACATGAATTTTAGTGAGAGTATCGGCGTTACTTCTACAACACAGTAGGTAGAAATGTGATTTGTCAGATAGGTCACCCTGGCAACAAAAACCCACATTGTGTCAGAATGCCCACAACACACAAATAACCCTGCGGCGTTCTCTCTCCAAGATCCCACAGATCAGCTATGCGTCAACGGCCCCGGAGTTGAGTGATGACAGGCGCTATGACTTTTTCTCGCGGGTGGTTCCTCCAGACTCATTCCAGGCCCAGGCCATGGTGGACATCATCCGGGCCCTGGGCTGGTCCTACGTTTCCACCATCGCCTCGGAGGGCAGCTATGGTGAAAAGGGCATTGAGGCTTTCATGCAGCTCTCCAAAGAAGCAGGTAAGAAGCTGAAGTGAACACAGTTGGGAAAACGGAGTAGAAATCTATTCTCATACCATTAATAACCTTCATTGTGAAGTCACTGAACTGCCCGATGAATACAACAATATATATTTTTTCTGGGAATCTCTGCTTAACCGCCCGGCGGCAAATGATAAAAAGCGTAAGAAAACAGTGGAGAGAAGTGATGTGTTGAGAGGATGACATGTGACAAGTTCACAATCCGCACCGGCAGAAATTATACTGCACTGTTGTAGCCATCATGAAAACTCAAACTCATCATAGCAGTCTCTGCGTGAACCTCTGCAATGCTACAGCACCATGGCTTTACCCCTGCAGGGCATTTATTAAAAAATAGGATTTAATTTTCTTCAGGCATACAAATCCGATGAATGGTGTAAGATATTTGAAAGACACATGTTTGCTGTTGTGCATGCAGAGCAACTCAGTAGCAGCTCATTGTGCCATTTTCATCAGTGTGACAGTGCACTGAGTGCTTAGAAAGAAAAAGAAAAGGATTGCTGACTTTCATCATCTGGGCTGCAAAATTAAACTAAACTTGATGCCACCCCTCCAGCAACAGAGATCCCCCATTAGAACGACCTGAAAGACCTGTACCTGGTGCTCACCTTGACCTTCGCATATTCTGATCCACCACCCATAAAAACTATGAATGATTCTGGTTTCCTCCGGTAGCCCAAATGAGCAAGCCTCGAAAGTGAAGAGAGCTTGATGATATCCTACTGCCCCAATTAGAAGTCCAGCGGACATGGCTATTGCATTTCTGGGCGTGTTCACAGGCAGTGTGATCACTCATTAAAACTATTAAATGCTGTTTGTGGCTGTGTTCGTTTGTGTTGGGAAAGATCAGCTGAAAGAGCAACCTGCCTCTTTGGAAGCTTGACTTCTGGCCATTATATCCTCTGATACACACAGTATCTCTGGTGCAGCCAGCTTGTTTTATTGGTTGCATTTTCTATACAGGACGTAGTTTTTGCTGGTGAGCATCAGCCGCTGAACACTGCTTAGCATTTATGTACAAATCAAAAGATACGTTTTTTATTGAATTAAAAGCCATGGCAGGGCATCATAGTATCTTTAGAAAAAAATAACCTTATTGTCGGATGGGGTAGCTGTTCATTCAGAGAACGAAGGCTCTGTTTAAGTACATTGAATATTAGTGATGGACCGAAGGAAGTGACAGACAAACAGAATACTCAGTCTTCAAACTGAGTGTACATAGTGTTCAGGCTACAATGCCAAGTATAATTGCTGAGGGAAAATTAAATAACCAGTCCCAGAACGTGAATACAGTTGCTGAGCTGATGGTGCATAATGGCAAGGGATCCATGAGGATTTCAGATGGGGTTTTTTTTGTAGCTACCCTGCCTCGCTGCAGTGAAATGTCGGGATGCATTAGTAGGCTCCTAGTTTCACCATTTCAAGAAGAACCATCCATCGGACTAATGCAATATGGCTGCCCATTACTCCAAGCTGAGACTGGAGTGACGGTGAGTTTGTATTGATCTCCTCTATTTTTCCCTATAGTTTTATTTTTTGCTCTTCTCCTTCTTTTGCTCAGGCGGTTTTCCATTGTGCATTGTTGCCCTTCCTTTAAGTGAGTACTGCAATTGTGGTTCATCAATTGTGAATTTCTTTTCTCTGTCTGGGTTTAGGCAAGAGCTGAATGGTTTACTTCCTTTTGCAAGCATGTTTGAGGAAAACACAGACAAAAATGCAATTGATTTCAGCATCCAGCCAATGCCATGTGTTCCCATTGTTTATCTAAACTGTAAAAAGGAAAAGCCAAGATAAGTGGCATATAATTTAGTTGAGGAAGAAAAGAAAAGGGTTTGGGGTATTGTCTGCAAAGAGGCTATTGGCTGCCCACGAAAATATCTGTGTTCACGTGGAGTGCATATATTTTGACACTCTTTAATTGCATAGCAGCAGCAGCAGAGACAGAGGCATTTCAGCCCCTGGGCCTTCTTCATCATTTCTCAGTTTAAATAATTTCTTTAGAGGCCAAGGGCTGAAAAACATCAGTTTCTGTTGCTGTTGTGCAAATTAAAGATTTTCAATATACTTTATGTGTGGACATTACGTTTGCGCGCCTGTCCTCCTTATTTTGCCTGCAAAGAAGCAGGTACCCAAATGGCAACCGTGGCTTGCAGCTCTCTGTAACTGCTTTTTGCCAAACGTTGTGCAGTGTTCCAGCTCGTGAGGAGGAGAAAGTAGGTTATGGAAGGCGGCATACACATCGAATGAGAGAAGAATGAGAATGACACTCCTCTTCTTTGTGGACTCCGGCGGTGGAACCTGAGGATGGACTGTCCGTCACTCCACTTTGGAGAAAATAACTATAAGTGGAATGCTATGGAAGCTCTTCGAGGCATAGGGGACAGAGCTGGCCGGCGGTTCACTGCTGAGACCATTTAGAGACAAGCTGTCGCACCCCTGTGACCTCAGATAAACGCAATTTCCGGATGTTATAGCTTTGAGGATGAAGTAGAGTACATCGAGGTATATGAAGATATACTTTAGATATACAGTAAACAATACAATGCACATATTGTACATAGTAGTGCACAGTGTGTCAATGTCCATAGTTCAGTCCTGGGTTCTTTATAAGAAACATCTTCTATTGAAGATTAACTACCAGCATAGTTCAAATTAAAGGGGGCATTGTGGGGGTCTGAGCCCCCTAATTAAGACTTGGACCTCCCCCAAAAGAGTTAGAAACAACAGGTCGGGGGGGTAAGATTCAAGATCAAGATTCAAGAGGTTTATTCGTCACATACATATACATACTTTCATACATATATGCAGTGAAATGTAATAGCAAAAGTCAACTGGAGCGCCGGCACAGGCGACCGCAAGGGGCGGCGCTGCTATCGCCACTAGATTAACTTCTTACCTGTAATCGTAAACATTACAATACACAGTATTTCCCATATTCAAGAATCTTAAGCTAATATGATTTCAGACAGCCCTAAAGTGGACGGTACTTTACGCTGAGCATCATGCTCCAGCGAGCAGCTCCAAAGAGCAGCTCCGCAGCGATCCTTTTTCCAAACAAGGCAAATAATCTTTTCCGTAGATTTCACCCCGCCGGAGAAAAATATTGACCCCCACCCCTCGATTGTCACGGTATAATTCGCACTCTGCCTAGCAGTCTACATAATCTGCAATATAATTTTTAGTTAGTACTTTGTACAGCGGTTTTGTATATCTCACTTATGCAGTATATGAGCATTTGCCCTGAACTGTAGGTCATTTTCAAAGAAATGTAGAAGATAACAACACATTCTAAGCAACCTTTTTTATCAGCTACTGACATTTATCTGTCTTGCCATCCCTTTTCCTTCTAAGTGATGCAGACACGCAGCTCCTCTCAAAGCTGACTGTTTGAACTGTGAGCTCTCTCGTGTCCACAGAAGACCTTCCAGTGACAAGTGGAAGACTGACCCACAGCGAAGTTCACACTCATCAGGTCTCCTCGCCTGACAACTTACTGACTGACTGACTGACTGACTTACTAATTGACTGACTGACTGACTGACTGACTTACTGGCTGAGGAGGTAGTCTGTAGGCACTCAATAATTCAGCCTCCCCTGCGCAGCCAGACTGCAGCCTTTAGGGCAGCATCATCCTAGTGCTGGTGCTCTCTCTGTGAAAATGGGAGCTGCTCCAAATGCCTCTTATCATCATCAGCGGCTCCTGTGGTCGCCATCTTTATTATTGACTGTTGTGACCTGCAATATGTTTCTATCCACGCCTATTATAGTACTATGTCCTCTCCCTACAAGCCTGCCAAGCCTTTGCTTTAATAGCCATTTTCACAAGCCTTTGAAATTACTGATGAGGGACACTTACTTGTGATTTTACTATTTATTTTCAATTTTCCTGAGATTTGTATTTAACAATGATACCCAAAAGCAGTTAGACATACTACAATCATCCCTAAGAGGTGATGCCAACAATACCCAATTTGAAAGGAGAAGCTGTATACCATTACAGCTTCCCAAAACAGAGACCTCAGTGTGCAGTGCCATACTCTGAGCTCTCTCTAGCCCAAAATAATTGCACTGGAATCTCTCTGCGAAAGCTTTCAGCCGCTTTAGTGCTGCACCTAGAAGACACTCAGCAGCGGCTGGTCCACACTAACGACACCAGTCATGTTTCATTGTAACTGGATTGCAAAATCCCTGAAGGATTGGCCAGGCTTGTTGTCTGTTTTTTTTGTGCATTTGGTCCACTTAAGGAGGATTACAGGAGCCGTCCACATTCTGTGTCTACAGACGCATTGACTCACAGCAAGCAGTATCCCTCATTCTGTTTGGCTAAAATTTGGACGGTCAAAAGGGTGATTCCACGGCAATCATTTAGCTTTTTGCTGCCTTTCGAAGTGCCCTGATAAACAGAGACAGGGGGAGCAGGTTCCCCAATCTTAATGCTGTTTATATAAAAGTAGTCCGCCTTGAGATAATGATGTAATTGTCAATCTTGCACTTACTCTCTTCTTTTTTTGGTCGAGCAAGAAATACAATTTAATGGTCTGATTAGAGATTTGCATCTGACAGACACTGTCTATATTTAAACTTTGCCTTTGTCAGCATGAAAGCATTTTTTTTTTATCATCAATGTCATTTTGCACTGAACTGTTAAAGGTGACCTTTAGACTGAACAATTGGATGATTTTAAAGATGACATTTTATAGCTTGAAATTAGGATGCATTACATTACAGGATCCTTTTTGATACAAACAATAATGGATTTTCCAAAAGGCTAACCTACTGTAAATATTACCTCAAGGGCATTTGCTAACAAAGTTCAGATAAGGTAATAGTCACAAGCTGCCAGCCAAATATCAAGCTATTATTTAGCGACCCACGGAAGCAATCATTGCCCTTCCACCTGTACAAACTCATTAGTGTTGACCTGTCTGAGAATGATTCATTGTCAATATTAATATGCTCTGTGTTTTCGTTGCTGCCTGTGCTATCAGATTGATTCAACACCCAAAGAGATGCGATGATTTATAATGACCTTAAACGAAAAGTCAATGGCGGGGTGCTCTAACATCTATGGCCTCCAGAATATCAAACTGTAGTTTATGTCCCTGTTGGTGTTTATTATTGGATTTCTTTAAACCACTTATACTGCGAACACTCCTGGTCCATAAACAGATCTGCTTCCCAGTTTAGAAGTGGGCTATTTTCACTCACAGATAATGCCTGAAAGGTAAATGTATGAGAACCTATTTTTGAAGTGCAAAACTGTAATCTTTTACTTTGTTTGTTTCTGTTTTCAATGAAAAAAGTGTGTTTTTTTGTGATCTGAGGATTTCTGCATAAATGTATGAATTGTTTGTGCTTGTATGGGTGAGTGAGTGTGACTAAAGCCCCGTTCCCACATGGAATCCACAACATTGCTGGATAAAACATTTCTGGCAAAGGCAGTAGGTAGTCATTCACACATTGGCCTCCTTTACAGAGAACTTCTGTGTGGAGTCTGTTCAGACATTTAATGACAGATACAATACATAATGGGTTAGGGTTAGTATGCTATGTCCAATGTAGATGTGATCGTTTGGACAGTCCTTCGGCAATGGTTTCACAATCTGAGTCTTTTTTTTTTTTGTTTTTTTCTGGCTCTCAGAGACCAGCGCTTAGCTTCCAGTCTCCTCACCCCTCCCGGACGGACTCGGTTCCCTCCGCTGACGGAGCGGCGACAGAGCCCCCCATCCCCGGACGCAATAACCCTTAACCCAATGTTAATAAATCAGTGTGATCATTTTCAACCCGTCCTACACTCTTTGCCTCCAGAGAAGGAACGTTCTCCACCCGTTCTACCTCCCCGTCCGCTCACTCCCTCTCCGGCTCCGCGCTCCGGTGGGCAAGCGAAGCACCGCACCCCTAACGGTAAAAGACACGTCTAGGGTCTGAGAAGCATTTTTAAGAAAGGGGAAATAAAGACCTGTCTCCGTAGAGACTGGACATATTTCAGTTTCTCGTTTCTGCAGCCGAGCTCCCCAATTCGGATGAGACTCTCCTTTATTCCGAATGGTTTTTATTTCTTCCCAAAACCAAATAACTTTTGAAATATTTGTAAAAAAATAAATATTCGTAAAAACCCGCTATTTATTCTTTGACGGTATTTGGATTCGGCTCCACCCCTACTTTATGCGCTTTTCCCGATAATGTTACTGCTTCCATTCCCACACACACGCATTTTCCCCGAAATTATACTAGGTTATCACTAGAGTGGGGAAATTTACAGAAAGACTTTTACAGGACATCAACACCAGTTCCTGTTCCCACAATACGCCAACACGGAACATTACCAGTAGATTTATGGCTTTCAGTGCAAGCGGGAAAGGGGCTGAAGTTAATGAGTGACTGATTGAACACGTAAGTCATTGAATGAGCAAGTAAGTGGGTGAGTGGGAGAGTGAGTACGTAAGAATGTCTCAAGGGCCTTATCATCTGTTACTCTCCATTAAAAGGTGGTATCTGCATCGCACAGTCCTTGAAAATTCCCCATAACCCCAAGCTGGAGGATTATGACAAAACCATCCAACAGCTGCTCGAAACGCAGCACTCGCGCGCAGTCGTCATCTTTGCCAGCGAAGAGGACATACGGTGAGAGAGCAATGTGTATGGTGACATCCGTGGTGTTTAGGGGGGTTGATGAGTTGTCACAGTGAGGTCTTCAATCTCTGGGGAACAGCCCCTGAAGACAGGCCAGAGGCAAAGACAGATCTACTGTGCGTGTTACACAAACTTGTCACATGATCTGAGAAAACAGTGGTATTGTTTCATTTACGCCTCGTAGGAAATATCTATGTAAACAAGACAAAACAAACATGTTGACTTTTTAATACCAGTGAATTCATATGAATGTTGTATCAGAGAGCAATGTTTAAGAGGGACAATAGAGGAGTGAGATTAATGTAAGCAACTGAAATGGGGGGGCCGCTCCTTAATAGATATTGGAATGCATGCGTCCCCAGTGCCCTACCCCCCAAGCTTGTTTCACACATCGATGTTCTTGTGTAGGGGAGTTCTCAACGCCACGAAGAGGGTCAATCAGGTGGGCCATTTCCTGTGGATTGGATCTGACAGCTGGGGGGCCAAGAACAGCCCAATCCACCAACTCGAGGATGTAGCAGTGGGAGCTGTTACTATACTGCCCAAACGCTCCTCCATTAAAGGTATGCATTCACTAAATACAGACTGAACATCATGTGACACATCAGTTGAGATGAAAAATGATTACAGTGGTAGTGATCCGTAAGATTATTTTGGTCAAAAATCCTGTATTTTATATATGACACCATATAATAAGCAACCATTCAATGTATTTGTGTTACGCATGCGCTCCTCTTTCTGCTGTTTGCATTGATGGTGGCGGGGTCCGCCACTCCTTGCAAGAATGCAAGGATCAGCAAGAACTGAAAGTCAGCCGTGGTGAACTTGATAAATCAGCATAGATAGTTGTGGTCAGCGAACTGTTGATATGGATGCACATTCACAAAAAAGAACAGCACCCTCGGATGTAAAGGTATCCCCACCGCCTCAAGTGACCAAGAAAAAAAAAGGATCAGAACAAGCATATTTTCGATGACAGTAAGTGACCGTCTTAGAGCGAAGATGAAGGTAAAATGGATGTTAAAATGAAATGTTGCCATTTTAAATGGAATTCTGAGACTTGTAATGTAATCCACCCAACGTTAATGTTGATATTTATAGTTCACATAGTATAGCTAATGTATGTTAAGAGAGAATTTTAAGGAAAAAGGCAGATTGACGTGACAAACCCAGCATCACAAATGTCTTACTATCATTACGTCTTATAAAAACTCTGACAAGTGGCCCAGTCATAATAACCACTCATTATTGCGATCAAAGACTCTCAAAATCGGACTTCTTTTCATCCTTAATTCAAATTGTCCAGTTGGAGACCATGCTTGGTGTGGGCCAGGAGGACGTGAGGATCTTATCAAAAAAGACAGACCATCGACAATGCTCTCCCAAAAAAGAAAGTCATCTGAGTCATTTGACTCTGATAAGCCAATATCACACCTCACCATGATTCAACCAATGTGGAGTAAAAGTCACAGACACATTAGCCCTTCAAACTGTGAAGATCACCCACCTCTGAGACGCACAAAAAACAATATGCATTCCAAGCAAAATTTATTACGATATGGAGAGCACGATAAATATTTAATCCAACAATAAATCTTGAAAAATAACACCCGCTTACGGAATTTTGGTCTCATAAAGGTTTAAATTGTGAATTATTTCAACTTCATTTTATAACTATACTGCTTTGGAACAATGCATATTTGCAAAACTCAAAACTTGCATAAGCAAGTTACAGGTATCCTTTTTCTTCTGTGCATATATGAATATCGCTCCTTGAACTGGTGCTCCACACATTTATATATGTTCTGTTCATATCAATACAATGAATGTCTTTTAATAAGCTCTGTTATAATGAACATTAAAAAGAAAGCGGTTCAGTATCTACCAGACCAAGCAGCCTGAGGCAACAGGCCGTGGCCCTGCTCGTAGCCCCTGTTATCTTTGGTGGATTATTGAAGTTCTACAGGGCCTGGGAGGAAGAGGAACCGCGGTGGTCAAACTTTGATGAAGGGTTATTACCAGCTCAGCCTTAAAGGCGGCCGGTGCCACTTTGTTTACCTGCAATACAGGTTGGTTCAGGTTGGTTGATGAAGGGGCTAAACCACTCCTTTTCTCCCCTCATCCCCAGGGTTTGATGAATACTTCACAGCACTTACCCTGGAGAACAACCGCAGGAACGTGTGGTTTGCGGAGTTTTGGGAGGAAAACTTTGACTGCCGGCTCCTGAGCTCATCCAAGAGAGAGGACACCAGCCGCAAGTGCACAGGTAAATGACGCTATTTGCATTGTTTTGTGTGATGCTGTCGTGAACTTGGCTTTTTGTTTGCGCCAGCCTCCTGTGTGTATGCTACAGACTGAAACCACCGTACACCAAGCATTTCTGGCGGGCAGGCAAAGGGTATTTTTAGTTTATTATCATAGTAATAATGGATAACATACCTTAGTCATAAAAAGGTCACAGACTGTCTGCCCCTGTTGCAACTGTCCTATAACTCCTAGTTAATTCTTCCTATTTCCCCTTCACTGTGACAGCTCAGCACAGTCATGTATATTAAGTGGATGGGGAATGAGCACATCTTATTTAGAAATGCACCAATCTCCAACTGATCCTGGGCTGACCCCCTCTTTTTTTTTATTTACTCAGTTTTGTACAATCCCACTTCCACTGCTTCAGATTATGAAGTCCACCTCAAACACTAAACAAACAAAAACAAAGTGCACCACAACACAGCTTTGCATTCAGTCGCATCATCCACCTTTATAGCATTAACGCATAAATTACGGCACAGTACAGAGTCATGCACACTGACGTCATAAACAGACGTCATCTGATCTGTGCCGATCCCAGCTCCTCATCACTACCGACTCCAGCTCCGCATCACTACCTACGCAGCATCAGGAAGAAAACAACGAGTGGAGCTTTTATACCAAAGATAATTATGTGCTTATCAATATCATTTTATGATTAGATTGAATAAACGACTATGAAACCTATGACGGTATTTATGTCCGTACCTGAATTTGTCTATAGAACATTACAGAAGTGCAAAATAAAACCCTGAAAAACATGTTAAAATGTATGGCCATTTACAACCATTCTTTTTTTTCCTGATTAGCAAACAACATAGTAAAGATTAATAAAGATTGTCCAACTATATTTTAAGCTTCCCATTTTCGAAAGTAGTAATTAATAAAAGTAAATGATGGGAACCAACATTTTAATAAGGCCTGAGTTGAAAAATTACGAATCTAGATCCTTTAATATGTAAAACCTCAAGTACAAGACTGAGGCAAGTGTCTCGTGAAAAATAACCCACTCCCGATGCTTCTGATTTGATTTATAAGCGTTGACGTGCTGGCAGTAATGATAGTGTTTCTTAGAAGGGAAGTATTCTTGTATAACCCGTACTTTGGCAGTCAAGCCCTTGACAGGCTGGTATGTGCCATGCACATATTATCTAAATGGGTGATGCCTGTGATATTGCATTTTTCATTATCCTTGCATGTATAATTGATGACAGTTATGTCACAAATGCTATTTGTTGAAGGAAAGTGTTTCCTTTTAAGTCTTCTCCTCAGTATCTCTTATTATTTTGTCAAATACTGCAGACTTATTCCTTTAGTTTCCCACACAAAGCTTTCCCTTTCTCTGAAGAAATTTGTGCCTCTTTTTCCATTTCTTCTGATAATGAGGTTATATTTAAGAACGGAAAACCCTATAAAGCAGTCCCTTTCCTTCTTTGTTATGTGGTTCTACACTGATCAATATTTCTGATTGCCAGATACTGCTTTCACATCCCGCACTCTTACAGCGCACAACTAGGTTAAACAAAATAGCTCCTGTATGTGTTGGTGGAAATGCATGCTGAGACCAGAGAAAGAAGCTGAAATGTATCCAACCTCTGCCTCAGTCTTTGTTTTTGCCAGTCTCCTGCATGCGTCAACATTTTAGTAGCATGTTCTGCCCCCTTTACAGACTTCACCCTTTGAACTTTTGTGCGATACGTGATGTATCATTCAATGTTTAAAGTGTAAAAAAATGATTGTACATGATATATTCAAGCAATGTGATGCAGGTGCCTTGGTGCATCAGGTACTGTAGAAGAGTATAAGAGGACATGAAAAGGTAGAACAACTAAGTTTACTCTCTTTTCAGGTTGACGTGAGAGATTCAGGGCCGTTCAAAGAACTTTTCACAAACTGGTTTCACAAACTCCTCCAGACAATACTTTAACCTGTTTACATTTTCAAACGCAACCACGTCTGGAAAGAAGGACAAGAGGAGAAAAAGTGGTTTGCCTTTGACAGCTTCAGTATGTTTTATAAGTATATGTTTTTATAATCTCCCTTTGGGAACATCACAACTATCTTATCTCAACGAAATTGCACCAAGAGGTCGCTGGAAGACTCAAAAGACCAAGCTGGAGATAAGTCGATGACGGTGCATTGTGACTAATGATGTGACTAACATGTCTGGCGCGCTGTCCTTTCGCCCTCGCCGCTTTCCTTTTCATCCCCTCCTCCTTCAGGCCAGGAGCGCATCGGAATCGACTCCAAGTATGAGCAGGAAGGGAAGGTGCAGTTTGTGATTGACGCGGTGTACGCCATGGCCCACGCTCTTCACAACATGCAGCGGGACTTGTGTCCCGACCACGCCGGCATCTGCCCAGAGATGGACTCTTCTGACGGCAAGACGCTGCTCAAGTACATCCGTAACACGAGCTTCAACGGTGAGTGACGTTGACAGGATCGTCATGGAGAATTTAGACATAAGAGTCCGTGAATAGTTTTACTTTATACGATATGCTATACTACTATCTTAGCTGCATATACCTTCTTTAGTCAGTACTTAAATCTGTTCTGTCCTTAATTGAGTGTTTAATTTGTATATTGAGAGGTCTATCTCTAGGGCTCACCAAGGGCTCACCAAGGGTATGCTGGAAGCCAGCTAATGGAATGCATTATCACTGCTGATACCCCGTCAATTAGGAGTGGGCGATATGGCAAAAATATCATATCACGATTTTTTTCACGATTTTTCGGGGGCAGGGGCGCTCCTATGTTGAAGGATCAGGTGTTTTATTTTAGATATATACTGTGTAATGTCATATTTTGGTTCTGATTTTATTTTATTTACGAAACAAAAAAGCCCCGTAAGGGCGCTCAATGCATATGTTCTTTTTTTTCTGCCACCAGATCAGCAGCGATCCGGCACCTTGTGATTTACAAATCAGGGACTAGCAAATAGCGTGATTTAAGATTTGGCTGAGAAAACCACTTTGGAAGTGTGTATGAGCTATAAACTGCAACTGATAGAATGCACACTGTAGCCCGATACCAACAATCTCTCTGTACAGGCAGATCCTGGAAAGATTTTACATCGTTCGCGATCTAGTATCGTCATATCGCACACCCCTACAGTCATTATTAACGTTCATATTTGACAAAACTCTGTCTCAATACTGAATAACTGTAGGTCAAAGGATTCAAAATGTGAAGAACACGAGCCTTCTAATACAGTATACCGTAGCTTGTGCCAGTGTTTAATTGCGAGATTTATGAGTCTAGACTCTTGATCATTGTCAAATTGCAATTATTTATACGACAGAAAAAAGCCGCCAACAGAGGCTTAGTTCACTCCCAGAAAGCAGCAATGCAATCATCTCTTGACTGGGATTCAAGATCAATAAAGATGTTTGGTGTGGCAGAATGTTAAGTTAAGAAATTAAAGTATTTCTAATGGTTCTGCTTAGCTTTCGCTGTTTTGCACACTCGAGCCATGCATCTGGCCTTCTTTTGATCTACAGTGGCTTTATCGAGGTTCTTTTTCATCATCTTGTTAATCTTCTAAAGTTTAAGTCTTGAAGTTGCTTGGAAAAATTCAACCACATTTAACGAGTTGATTTTGAATAATTTAGAATGTTAACTACCCTAGCAAACATTCACAATGTAAAACATTAATGAGGAGCATGTTAAACGCACTAGGCACCTGTCTGAATAAAAACGATGAGGCAATTAGGAGTTCTTTGAGAGGGTTGGGGAAAAGAAAGGGTCAACATTTCATGTTTTCCAAAACACAACATGGCTTTGACATCAATCAGATCCAGATTATCACAGATAGATACCAGAATGCAGGTGGACCAGAACTCGGAGGCACCATCCTCCAATTGAAAAACTGCCTGAATAAATATGGATTACATAGTCAATGTTTTCATACATCAATCTGCAGTAGGAGAGCACTCCTTGAGAAACAAAAACACAAATGACATACAAAAATACTCAGGAGCTGACCTTAAATCTGTTGTGCTGATAATAAGACGGCTGCGCACAGTCTAGCCAAACAATTTCACACACCCTACACTTATTCTGCATAAGTGTAATGACATTAAGCAGTGCCACCATAAATCTCCATAAATCAGCTCCAAATGGCTTATTTGACTATCAAGCTACAACAACCACAACAAGTACCAGCGTGGGCGCCCTCTTTCACCGACCAGGCCCACTACACCTCAGCAGAGAGTTCTTAAGACCTCACAGGGATCACATCATTGATCCCTGTGAAAAAATGTGTCCTCTGCATTTGAACTATCTCAAACATGGAGGGGGGCAGTGGTTCAAGAGGTAGAGCAGGTCATCTAGTAAGCGGAAGGTTGCCCATTCAATCCCCGGCTCCTCCTGGTAGCGTGCCGATGTGTCCTTGAGCAAGACGCCTAACCCCCTAACTGCACCTCTCTATGGCAGCTTACTGCTCCTAGATATGTCAGTTACTAGGATGGGTAAAAGCAGAGAAATTGCAAATTTCCCCGTTGTGAGACGAATAAAGGTATATTTAAAAAAAAAACATTTTGCATGATCTAGCACTCTAGTTCTAATTTCTCGGTCAAGGGCATTGGCAGGAGTGTGAACCTGGCGTGCATATCTTTTAAGGTGCTAAGAAACTGGAGCACCTGGTGGAAACCCATGGGAACATAGCAAGAACACGCAAACTCCACACACACACTCAAAAGCCCCAGTAGGGTGTGAACCTAGCAGCAACAACAGTGCTAACCTCTAAGCCACCATGCCACCCAAATAGTGCCCCAGAACCAACCGTCGCCATACCCATTTACTGCACCCTCAGCCTACCACATTCCCGCCACTTGCCCTGCACAGACATGCCCATCGGCTTCCCTTGATCCCTAATTATCACCACTAAGACCATATGGGCCCGCCCAGTGACTTACCCCACAGAACCGATGGCGTGCTCAGTGCCATCGGTTCTGAAGCTGCATCCTCAGTGGCTTCCATCCATCCTCATTTACCAGCACCAATATTGTTATTGTTGACTAGCCCCCTCAGCTGTTACAGCTGAATAAAAAGTAGAGCTGATCTCAGAGAGTACCCTTGAATACCAATGGTCAAATGTGTCCTTACCAGCCGTGATCCCTGACCACAACTTCTAAATCTGTATACTTTTACCAATTCTGCTCTATCGCTTCATCAATTACATCCTCAAATGGAACTGTTAACGCAATTAGGTGCACCTTTCGCTTCCTCTCTGAACACGGCACCATGTCAGGTCTCAGTGTAGTGGACACAATTATCTGTGGAACCCAGAAATCTGCCCACAACCTCCAGTCCCTTTACCAACCCTATTTTTACAAAGTTACAACAGCAAGCTTGTACTGTGACATTCTGTGCCTCCCGGATATACTGTATGACAGTTGTTCTATTTTCTGAGCCAACAGGTGAGAATTAGCCCCTGCTTTCAACTGCACACGCCAACACTTAAAAACTTGGTTAGCACTCCAAGTGCGACAAAATGTGAACCAGTGTAGCTGTGACTGCACACAACTGATGCCTTCATCTGCATCTTCACCTGCCCACTGATTGGGGTTAGACATACTTAATCACCCTACTTTCCATGTAGATACTTCAGATATAAGCAATTATTATGCAATACTTAAAAGAAAACATAATGACCTGTGTAACACACAACATAATGTTGTGAGAATATTGAAAATGCTTTATGCTACTGTGGCAGTTTCGCCTACCACACGCCACCCAAGTTCTTTTTTACGGACGTCCGGCACAGAGACAGACAACGGGGTTGTAGACAGTTTATTGTAGAGAGTGGGCTAGTTGGAATAAGCCCAGGAGCAGATGGACACGTGTCATGACAAGGGCTCTTCTCCTGAGTGAGTGTGGGGATGGGGGTTCTCACCTGTTGCTCGTTAGACCAACCAACGAGCAACAGGTATACAGCCACTCTGATCCTGGGCCCCCATTACCTAGAGCCAGGACAGGTGTGGCTGCTCAAACCATCCTCCACACACCATCCCCACACCACAGCTATTTAAATAGGATCACATTACCAATGATGGCTCTATATGAATTAACTTATATACTGTATATGGCATTGAAATGACCTTTTAAAAACTGTCAACAAAGGTTTATGGGAAATGTATTATATAATTAATTATATAGGTAACACGGAGTAAGACCCCTATGCATAAAGGATTGTTGGCATTTATCTCAGCCATTGATAATACCAGACTCTGAGATCTTCATTACTACAGGAAAAGCAGTCCAGCATATATCCGATCAGCACTGATGGAGGCCATGTTCATACTGCATTGTATGTTAGAAATGGTTGCATATATGACAAAGTTTAATCAGTAAATCCTTATAGTCACTTAATCGATCACATTAATGTGTAGTTCAAATGGATGCATTTTGCTTTCATTTGGAACTGGTCTTACCATTGTACTGTGGGCAGTCGATCGTCAAAGGAGAAGAGACGTTATTTTCAACGGAATCATTCTCATGTTATAGCTTAAGTACCTTACGCAGCCTTTTGTCTGTCCTTCAAATCATGCCTTGCCATCGCAGCGTAACCCGCTGCTGTTGTCAAACCACTGACAAGGCACTGACAAAATGGGCAGCTTAGTTCTCAGCTTTCATTTCATCCCTTTCCCCCCCGATGCAATATTCTCAAACCTTTCTGCTTGTAGGTGGAGTCTGTTCTCCTGTGGTTTTGTCAGCCATACCTCAGTGATATTTGGGATATTTCCTGCATGTAGGCAGGACCGGTGTGCGTTAGCCTGTGTGTGTGTGTGTGTGTGTGTGTGTGTGTGTGTGTGTGTGTGTGTGTGTGTGTGTGTGTGTGTGTGTGTGTGTGTGTGTGTGTGTGTGTGTGTGTGTGTACCGCTGCTAATGTGTGTTTGCCAGTGATAGAGTGCAAGGAGGCTTTCTCTCTTCATCTCCCTATTGTGCCGGAGACACAGAACTGACGAAAGAGAGAAATAGAAAAAGGAAAGGAATGAAGCGAGAAGCACGGCGGTAGATCCCAGATCCACCCACACTTCTCAGTATCACACGGCAGCACAGCACTTTCGTAACGTCTCAGGCCTGAGGCCTACACAAAGGTAAAAAAAACCTTATTATCAAATATAATGCCCTCACTAAGAAATCTACACAGATGCTTTTGTTCCCTTAGAAATATCAGGCAAACGGAAAACAATGTGTAATAGCTTTTTATCTGCGTGGACCCAATCCCGCTCAATTATTTGCTTTCAAACTGTGATCATTTGTGTTCACTGTTAATGAACCTACGCTCAGGTGTGCGTGTCCACGCACGCATTCTCACACGTCTGTGGAGTCAATGTGTGAGTGGTCGACCCTACCGGACCTTTTTTCCCCGCAGGACTCAACACCTTGTCAACATCTCAAAATAAATTGTTGACGAGCCTGTTGCTTCCTGGTGGGAGCAGAAGTGACATGTTTTTGAGTTTGCACAGCTTTAGTTTTGCTTCGAAACATGGAAGAAAGCGTGTTACGACCTCTCTGTGGGCTCACTGTCCTCAGATGTTTCTTTGGCTTCGTGTGGATGGTTAGAAATGAGAAACATCTGGCCTATGACGCACCAAAAAATAAATCATCAAGTGTTTCCTTTGCCGCTAAAGAAAATAACTTTGCAGTATGTCTTTTAAACCCTAATATTGTCTCCTGGGAGTCGAAGGGTTCTATACCGTATTTCGGCCGTTCCTAGAACTACACTCTTCTGATGGAGCTACCCAACATGGGGGTCACAGCCAGCCACAAAAGCTCCTACCACCTCTGGACAACCTTTGCCCTTACTTTCCTCTCACTCTCTAGTTCCTCTTCCAGCCCCCTAGTCTTTCCGCAGCGTCTCGTATCTCTCTCAGCATAAATATTATATCATATCGCACTCTTGATGACTGGTGTACAGAACAGTCTCTGGGTGGCGGGCTGCGGATGGAGTCCTCCTTGCAAGAGGTGTTTCCATGTTTTCTCTTAGCCACCCTTACGTGGGTATCGGACGAGCTTGGGCTATCTGTTGGTTTGGATCTCGCGCTTTCCATTTGGCCGGCACTCCAGGACTTCAAGACTTAATGGAGAACTCAATTGTTGGGGCCATCTTGAAGCACGAATAATCCTGTATTCATCGAATCTAGGTTAAATAGAGCTTCAAAAGCTAAAAGAAACTCAAAGGTAAAAAAAAAAAAAAAAAAAAAAAAAATCGCAAAAACCCCAATGCATTGAATATTCATTATTGAGAGTCTGTTTTGAACCGGAATCTCAATCAGGGTCTCTTGCCTCAGGCTGCTTGTCAGCTGGGATGAGCTCCAGCCCTGGAACCCTGACCAGGAAAAGTGGGTAAATGGATCATGAACTCTCTTGACTATGCATCATTAATGTTTTGTAAAAATAAAATGCTATACCCTGCTTTAATAGGGAACAGACAGTGTTACGACCACACCTCGTTACTATGGTGATTTGGATAGTGAATAGAGCAAATTTCTAGCTCCCGACAACAACTATTTTTGGGGAAATATAATATATTATGTGTGTGTGCGTGTGGGGGGGGTTAATTGGCGGGCACATTAGGTTCGGCACCATTCCTCCTCCACGCTTCATTCCCATTGTTCAAGCCTCTGAACTCCTTCCAATGTTTATCATACAGCACTGGGTGGGATTTGAGTAAAGAAAAAAATATCTGAAAAAATATTAGTTATGTATTAGTTATAATTAATTATATATGATATTAGTAAATGTTACACACACACACACACATGTATATTTATATATGTATGTATATATATATATATATATATATATACACACACATGGTATGTGGAAATATATAGATATATGGTTATATTTTAGCAGTGGTCACAATAAACTATGAACCTTGAAACCTATGAACCTTTTGTGTGCTTCTAAGTCAAAAAGTATTTTTTTTGTCAGCAATATTAAAACATAGCTGGTCTTTCAGCTGTAATATATTTTTTCTGGCTACCTGTGTGCTTCCTGTTTTACAAGAGGCTTTGGCCTCACACTTTGTGTCCAATGACAAATGTCCTTGTAAAAAACACTGGGGGGAGCTACAATTCCCCCCTGGCCCGTAACCAAGGAAAGGTGCTCCAGTCCTCCATCCAAAAGCCAGGAGCGCTGTTCTAAATACAAAGAAAGCATGGCCCCAGAAGCACTTTTTATAGCCAGAGCTATTATGGCAGCCAATTCCCATGCCAATGTCATCTGACACCCCGTCCCACCTCCCTGTTTAAAATATCATATCTCTGCTCACATCTGGAGGTTATTGCATGCAGTGCCAGGCTCAGCGTTCTAGTAAAATGAAGTCGTTTCTCTCTTTCTCGCGCTGAAATGGGACGTGCCAACAATCCAGGGTGCATGGGGGAAAAACCATACTGTATGACAACAACCTTTTTTCACTAAGCACCGCTCATTATTTCTCCCTTTCCTTGAGACCGAATCCCATCGGACACGTGCGTGTTTTCACATTATTGTGAGATTTGCCTGGACATGAGCCATCCACGCCCACACTGACATGGTGTACATGCAATCATAGACAGTAATGATATACTTTATATACACGGATGTAAAGACACAAACGAGGTGCAAACTGTAGCGTGGGCGTCATTTGAAGACCGGCCAAAATGTATCTTTCCTTTTTGTCTACTACTTTGAACAATGTCCAGAGGCTGTCATGTTGGTCTGTTCTTATTATAGAAGGGGTATGTCTCTAGCCAAATGTGACAGGCTGGGTGAGGTGCACATCTCCCAAATGGTAAAATAAGTATGGGTTTTTTGGGCTGATGGGGGTTTTTTTTTGTTGTATTTCCATAATACTTACACTGGAAGACATAGGTTTCTCAGCTTTCTTCGCAGGTGTTTGAACAAATGTGTTGTGTTACTCCCTGTTGTGGCAACCTTTGCAAAGTTTGAATATAACTGTTCCCCGGCTCCCGCCCTTTATTTTTAAATCCAAAACAAATCCGTACTATAAAGACGGCAACTTTTTAGTGTGTCACCTTTGCGTTGCCTCATGTAAAACGTTCTTTACTTTTACGCTTTTCCAATGTCAGGCCTGCCAATTAAGTTTCCAATGATGGAATTCTTCAGTTTAACGTCAATCAAATTAATATCCAATTATGAAATGTATTTAATATTCACTGCTCGACAGACAAAGCTAATACATTCAACTTGAAGTCAAATCAGCCATCGTAATTAGCACAGTATTGAAATTATGAACAACAATTGTGCATGTATTTTAACATGCTGATGTCACAATGTTAGAATCTTCATTTGAAATATCTCCAGCATCCACCTTTAGAACATTTTACAAAAAATTAATTCATGGCTTAAAATATTACTTTCATAAATATAAAAAAAAGGGGGGGTAGAGTAGGGATCTTGTTTTATATGAGTTATGAGCACAGATGTTCATTTAACCGCTAACAAGTGTTTCAGACGGTTTTATTTGCTTCATCTTAAAAGGGGCAATAGAGAACTTTTGCGCCGCTGTCGCAAAGACGATCGCTTTACGATCTCTCAGAGCACTCCGTGGAAATGATCAACATGAAAATAAGAGGGAAGGAGAAGAGGCACACTGAAACTGTCAATTTTAGTTATTTTGGTTGTGCATATATATATACACATATACATACATTCATACATATATATATACATATACCCCACATTGAGTGCTTTGTCTCGTTGCTGCGATAGGTCAACATCGCCCTCATATTAAAATGGCCGTGACTGGCATGTAAACAAATAGAAGTAAAGGGGGGAGCTGCGTTTTTTCTGGATATAAAGCACTATAGTTCTAGTTCCTCAACCGATTTCCATGAGTCGTTTTTATATTCAAGGGTTTATGATCTACCTGGAGTAGATTGCTCCACCGTCCATCATTTCGGTTAATGGTTGCGCACTTCCTGTGACGCACTGTTGTCATTTTCCTGGGAGTTTGTACCCGGTGGCAGTCCACATGCATAGTGATATGGAGGCTTATAGGGAACCAATCTAAACGTAGATGGTGTCATTATTCTATAGCCATTACCCTTTGCAATCAACACCAACTTCATAATGATAAGTTAAAGCAAAAAAGTTGTCTATTGCTCCTTTAATGGCATTGCACTTGCCTGTCATTTTCTGCCTTCCTTGGTGGGCTCCGCTAAAGGTGCTCATGTACAGTATGCGTTCACAGAAGCCCATTGAATAAATGTATTACCCCAGTGCAATGTTTCAGGTGTCCAGTCTTTACTGAGCTAATTAACAAAATCTACAAGGGTGTGCTTAAGACAGCCTGCTACAAACTGATGGCAGATGGGGACTGTACAACGCGCTGGCTGACCTATTTATCCTGCTTACTTTCTTGTCTCGTGTGTCACTGAATTGCACAACCTTTGACCCAATGAATTGTGCAGTCATCTTGAACAGCAGCCATTGTACAGTATTACCCCACAGATGTACAGAACGCACAGCTGCTTCCCATCGCAGAATGTCGTGCAGAGATCTAATGATGTTGTCAAGTGTTCTACATACACCCATCAGCCACAACATTAAAACCATTTATAATAACCACTAATATTGTGTAGGTCCCCCTCGTGCCGCCAAAACAGCTCTGACCTGTGGAGGCATGGACTCCACAAGACCTCTGAAGGTTTCCTGTGGTATCTGGCACCAAGACGTTAGCAGCAGATCCTTTAAGTCCTGGAAGTTGTGAGGTGTGACCACCATGGATCGGGCTTGTTGTTCCAGCACATCCCAACGATACTCCATCGGACCCTAACCCCGGCCATCCACATGATGTAAAATAAAAGGTGATTCCTCAGACCAGGCCACCTTCTTCCATTGCTCCATGGTCCAGTTCTGACGCTCACGTGTCTATTGTAGGAGCTTTCAGCCATGGACAGGGGTCAGCATGGACACACTGACCAGTCTATGGCTACGCAGCCCATACACAGCAAGCTGTGATGCACTGTGTGTTCTGACCCCTTTCTATCATAGCAGCATCAACTTTTTCAACAATTTGTGCTGCAGTAGCTCTTCTGTGGGATCAGACAAGACGGGCTAGACTTTGCCCCCACACGCATCAATGAGTCACCCGTTCAACGGTTGTCCTTCCTTGGACCACTGTTGGTAGGTACTAACTACTGCATATAGGGAACACCCCACAAGACCTGCCGTTTTGGAGATGCTCTGACCCGGTCCTTGAGCCAGCACAATTTGGCCCTTGTCAAAGTCGCTCAGATCCTTATGCTTGTACATTTTTCCTGCTTCTAACACATCAACTTCAAGAACAGACTGTTCACTTGCTGCCTAATATATCCCACCCCTTGCCATTGAAACGATATGAACAATGTTATTCACTCACCTTAAAGTGGTTTTAATATTGTGGCTGAGCGTATGTATATTAATTTATTTCTCCTGTGAAACTTCTGAAAGCGTGATACATAGGAGGCAGGTGAGAACGAGCTAGCTTGGCCAGTTGGGACTTGCGATCCTGGCCACATTTGCCGTCAAGGATGTAGGTCATGGTCACTATGCACGGTGTACCTCAGTGTTCCTTTTTCTAGCCAGGCAAACAGACAGTACAGAAACACACAGTGTGGCCCTCGGCATCCAGGTAGGTGACCAGCAGCGTGGGGGCAGAATGGGTTAAAGGCTCATGTTTCGATGCTTTAATACAATCACAGTTTGTTGGTTTATTTTGCTTATAGATTATAATAGAGATGTCCTTTTTATCCCCATCCCTGCTCCCGTTTTTTACAGGCAGTGCTGGCACCTCTGTCATGTTTAACAAAAATGGAGATGCTCCAGGACGCTATGACCTGTTCCAGTTTCAGATGACCAACTCCTCCACACCACAGTACAAAGCGGTCGGCCAGTGGGTGGAGAGTCTCCAACTAAGGGTATGAGATATTACTAATACTATTACTACCACTTCAGGTTATACTTTAAAGTGTTAAACAATTGGCTGCTCTTTACCACTGTGCACTCAGATTTAATCCAGGTCTAATAAATAAAAAATTGGTCAATTCTGCTGAAAATTATGTTTGAATTGTTTGCAACTTGGCCACAGAGTTTTCCATAACTAACTATAATCTTCTGTTTCCCTTCTGGTTCAAGACGGTTACGAAAATTATCATCTTCACTTCTCAATGGAAATCTACAGACTTCATACTTGGTTTTAGGATAAATTACCATTTAGAGCTTTGTATGGGCAGAAATGGGTTATATTTATCAGTGATTCTGTCAGAGCAGCGGCTCTTTAACATAAAGTAGATTATGTCCATAGTTTATATGCAAAACAATATTGTGGGGAGTAATGAGAAGGCACCGAAGCAATTTTAATTCTGTTGTTATATTAAAGAAATAAGCTCCAGTGAATTTGCCTAGACATACGCATAATGTTATTATTTGAGTATAATATCACTGTATCCAGGTGCCTATGGTAATTTTTGAGATCACCATAAATCACACTAAAAATTGCATATGACATA
Source organism: Zeus faber (assembly GCF_960531495.2). NCBI lineage: Eukaryota > Metazoa > Chordata > Actinopteri > Zeiformes > Zeidae > Zeus > Zeus faber. The sequence continues at coordinate 22,312,511 of NC_137194.1, read as the reverse complement.
TATGTTAATGGTATTATCATGAAACATTATGCTAATGCTGGAAACACAGTGAAATATTTGCATAATAGTTGACCACCTTGTCGGTATTGACTTGATTGTGCATCCCGCATGATGTGGGGTGTATTTTTTCTGTACCTAATTCTGTTATAGCTCGATTACAAACCAATTGGTGATTTTATCCAATAATATTCCAATACAATAAGCAATAACGTTTTCAATTACACATACAAAGAGAAATTGAATTTAAACTTGGCCTCAAAATTTAGGTTATTATATTATATTACATAATATTATTTTGACTGTTGCCTCTTGCAAAGTTTAAATTAATTATAGAATCAGTAACGGAAATGAAAACTATGGCTGGCATATGAGTCCAGCGTGACAAATCTTGCTTCTGGTCTCCATAGCAACAGCACTGTTGGTGCCATTACTGTTTTCACATAGTGTGTAATCAGGAGGCTTTCCAGGAGAGGGCCATTCATTGTACAAATAACAAATGGCACCTTCATGCCCCAAGATAAATGGCAGATGATAATCTAGCTAGACACCACAAAAGCAACACATCTGTGTGTGTGTGTGTGTGTGTGTGTGTGTGTGTGTGTGTGTGTGTGTGTGTGTGTGTGCGTGTGTGTGTGTGTGTGTGTGTGTGTGTGTGTGTTCAACAAGTTTCTAATCATGAAGTACATCACACAGTAGTACATTTCAATTAACCCATGCACGTAGTGTCTCTTTTATTAAAATATAATAAGTGAGGGACCAGGTGCACGGGTTAATAATTGTATTACTAAATAATATATAATAATATAATATAATAAAAAATAATAATATTATTACTAAAGCTGCTATTTTATAGTACAACAAGGCAGATAGTTTAAAAATATATGAACAGTCCATATATTATGACCTAATATAAAAGCAACCTGAGAGTCCAACTCCCCAAAACCCCTATTTGCATTTACAAGTTCCATCAATTGATTTACAAGTCAGCCATTCAAATGAATTATTCATATACAATTCCCTTCACATCTCATATGTTTCAGTTGTTTTCGCTGACTGCAAGATAAAAAGTTGATAAAAGAAAGAATATGTGAGGTTATCCAGGCTTTGTTTGAACATTGGCAGGGACACATTAAGCATGAAGGAAATTTTAAGCATTAAACACTTAATTTCCTGCATTCTGGTAATTTTTTATGCACCAATTTGTGCCTTTTCTGCATCAATTTATGATGAAAATGTCTTAATTTCATGTTTATATTTGGGGGGGACAAATGCACGTGATCTAAATATTGAGGGGGACGTATCCCCTGCATCCCCCCCGAAATCTAAGCCTATGATTCAGAGTCGTTCTGACGTTTTGCAAAGATGGATGAAAATGTCAATGACATGCAGGAACAATAACACACAACCACTTTTGAATCCTTGTGCAAAACGCTGAAATACATAAATACAGTCCATAGAGCACGCGGGCATGATATTCCATCACAGAAACTGATAGCATCTATAAAATATTAATTAGTGGCTTTGTGGTCTGTAAAGTGGTTGAAACCACTGTTGTCATGCCAAATCTATTTCTATTTCCACGAGGACCATTTAGTCTTTGCATCAGCTTCTTTCCTTACCTTCCACTGTCTTCCTGTGGCCTTTGTCACCTCCCTCTCTCAGCTGGAAGAGCTGCAGTGGCCAGACGGGGAGGAGGAGGTCCCAATCTCTGTGTGCAGCTTGCCCTGTAAGACTGGGGAGAGGAAGAAGAGGGTGAAGGGCATGCCGTGCTGCTGGCACTGCGAGCTGTGTGATGGCTACCAGTACCAGTACGACGAGACTTCCTGCAGACTGTGTGCCTACAATATGAGGCCCAACCCCAACAGGACAGCCTGCCAGCCCATCCCCATCATCAAGTTGGAGTGGCACTCTCCCTGGGCCGTTATCCCCGTCTTCTTAGCTATGCTCGGTATCATTGCCACCATCTTCGTCATGGCAACCTTTGTGCGGTATAATGACACGCCCATTGTTCGAGCGTCAGGCCGAGAGCTGAGCTATGTGCTGCTGACCGGCATCTTCCTCTGCTATATTATCACCTTCCTAATGATCGGTAAGCCCGATGTGGGCGTGTGCGCCTTCAGGAGGATCTTCCTGGGGTTGGGCATGTGCATCAGCTACGCCGCGCTGCTTACCAAGACCAACCGGATCTATCGCATCTTTGAGCAGGGCAAGCAGACGGTGACAGCCCCCCGCTTCATCAGCCCCACCTCCCAGATCGCCATCACCTCCAGCCTGATCTGTGTGCAGCTACTGGGAGTGCTGGTGTGGTTTGCCGTGGATCCGCCCAACACAATCATTGATTATGACGAGCAGAAAACCATAAACCCCATGCTGGCCCGTGGTGTGCTCAAGTGTGACATCACAGACCTGCAGATTATCTGCTCGTTGGGCTACAGCATCTTGCTGATGGTCACCTGCACCGTCTATGCCATCAAGACAAGGGACGTACCTGAGGACTTTAATGAGGCCAAGCCCATCGGCTTCACCATGTACACTACCTGCATTGTGTGGTTGGCCTTCATCCCCATTTTCTTTGGCACAGCCCAGTCTGCAGAGAAGGTGAGTCGTCCCTGTTTTTGCCTCTTTCTTTCACCCATTCCCACCTTCCACTCTCCCTCCTCCTCCTCAGGATTTCCTTTGATTTCCTCTAGCATGTTTTCATCTGGTCCAAGCACATACAGGCACGTAATGCATGCTGGTACAAACACTAGAATGAAAGGCATAAATAATGTCCATTGTGCCAGCACAGATGTACACATGTGCACAGGGGGTCTTTCCATTTGGCATAGTTATGGCACAGTTAGGCTATTGCCTGGAGCCTCGGCCGATAGAGGGCCTTTGGATTTTCTTTTTTATAAAAACTCTTTTTTTCCATTGACACTCCAGCAATGGGCACTGTGCATCAATCCCATTCCATACTGTAAGAATCCCAATAACTAGAATTTGAAGGGAAAAAAAGGCCCTTAGTGAACGTATAGAGTGGAAACGGACATGGTGGGCGGAGAAGAGTAGTGTTTGTACTTTAGTGATGAAAAGTTTGGCTCTTTTTAGAGATTCGGCTCTTTACGTGAATGGATTTCTCATAGGCTGCTGGGCTTGCGACTCACAGATTTTTTAATTTTAGTCCATGCCTACAACACAACAGACCAGATGTATATGTTATCTGAATTCATGACATGAGATAAATCAATCAGGTGAATAGGCAAACTTATAAACTTATTACACAGCACTACAAGGATTATCACCGGTACCTAGTCTGATAAATGACATTATTATACAGTTCAACGTGAGGGATTTTTTTTAAATCGGATATCATGAAACATTGTAATTGATATTGTAAAATTAATTAGTATAAAAGATAGTATACAATTACCCATAATTGCTGTGCTAAAATATATTCCTCCATATCTAGACTAGGTCTCAAACAATCGTGCAGATTTTTCCATCCAAGTCCTGTTCCTTGAATCAGATGATGGGAGGAGACAGCCAACCTCCATAAGACTCACACAGAGACACTGGTTCAAGGAGATAAGTTGCTGCATGACAACTTCAGCGTTGAAGGACTTGAGGGTTCCATGCCAGGTGATCTTTTGAAAGCCGGCAACACAAGGGCGCGTTTAAATGCACCTGGAGACCAGGGCCGAGCGTGAAGCCTTCCAGCTCTGCCGTCGCGGGTCCAAGTCCTGTTCCTCTAATTAAATGGTTGGAGGACGCAGCCAAGCTTTATCAGACTGAGTCGTGCAAAGGGATAAGTGGCTTGATGAGAGATTTAGTGTTGAAGGGCTTGAGGGTTTGATGCCAGGTGAGCTTTTGAAAGTGGGTGTTTAAAAGGCGCCCGGAGACCAGGGCCGAGCGAGCACAAAGGCGACACGGCGGCTGTTGTTTCACTTCAGCTGGTGCTGCTTTACCGAAGGCTAGAATATTCTCTATCATCTTCTACCACCAATGTTTATGTCACGTGTCTCAGCTTCATGACAAAAAAATTGTAAGTGCAGTGTCTGCATCATGTTACTCTAGATGGTCACAAAATTACCCACGGTATAAGACAAATAGATATCAGACTAAACTGCATATTCGGTCTCCGGGCACATCTTTTGGTCGCTGCTTTTTCAAAAGCTGTCTCTGCATAGAAACACAAACTCCTCCTACCCTGATTCATCTCATTGAGCCACGGAGACTTAAAGGTGACGTCGTCTCCTCCCGGTCGTCTGATTCACAGGACAATTGTGGGGACTTGGAACCGGGATGGAAAAATGTGGACTTAAATGGCAGCACTGAAAGGCGGCGTCTCGCCTCGTCACACCACAGAGTCCTGCATCTCAGCTTCTCTGAGACGACCCTTTTTTTTTTTGCTGCCCCTTAAATGCTGTGCATACCACTGTACTGGAGATATCTTATGTCAGGGTATTGTTTTACTGATTGATTTACTTAATTAATGGGTCAATTTACTTCTCATACCACTGATAGATAGATAGATAGATAGATAGATAGATAGATAGATAGATAGATAGATAGATAGATAGATAGATAGATAGATAGATAGCACTAGCTGCGCTTGCATCAAGTGAGGCGGAGAAGGGCCTCACGTCGGTGCAGCCTGGGGCCTCCAAATGACTAAGACCGCCCCTGCACATGTCCTATGCGTATTCACTGAACGACTGGTACATGGACTCATTTTCATTGTATTCGACTTCACATAGCTGGCGCACGCATAAAATAAAAAACCTTGTCAAGAAGCCTGTAAAATGCACCAAAATGATCCATTGCAAAGAGGGAGGACTGTCAAAAGCCTGAGCACCGCAGGCAGCTTCTTATGCCATTATCAAAGCATTTAGCTCACACGCCTAGGGCTCAACATGGAACATATACGATTATGCCTTATTCTGGAGAGAAACACACCGGGGCGGAGGAGGTGGAGGAGGTGGATGTGAAGTGTGTCTGTCGAGGCGATAGGGCCGGATGATAAACAGAATAAATAGAATGCTTTTCAAGGCGTTCTACCATTCTTCTATATGACGCCTCACAGGATCGGGATTCATCGGGATTGAGAATGTGACGGTTTGACCCGCCGTGCTCGCCGCCGCTTATCTGCCCGGTGCTGTGTGGAACATAACCGGAGTTGCGCACAGCGATTGCCAGGCCGCGCGTGCGCGATGTGGATGAGGGGAAGTTTTCTGCTGACGGAATATCGATGCAGACAGGAAAGTGTTATTCCTAACCTTTTGAGAGGCGCCGCCGCTCGATATCCTTCCTGCTAAGCTCCCGCGCGAGATGGATCACAAGCTGATTTTCCTCATCTCAATTTGCAGCTGATTTCATAGATGAATTACACCCTCAGCAGCGATTTGAAGTTCATTATGTTACTCGAGGCATCTTGTGTAGCAGTAATGTGTTTATCTTTCCCTAATGGAGTTATCACCGCCATCTCCGGCCTCGCTTTCACCTGCAGCGTGATAACAGACCTTGGCACCGGTTGTTTTCTGCAGCTGATACGATGCAGATGTATAGTTTGAAAAGATGGAATGTGTCTTACTTAGAGGAAAGGTGAGCGGTAGTATCCAAAACAGCATTAATAATATAGTTGAAATTTGTTGAAATCAGTTGAATAGTGAACATTTTCAAGTTTAAAGCATTGATTATCCAAAACTATGTATACACACAAATCTATATGGCAGTGTTTTTAATGTGTGGGGAAAAAAATGTTATGGTGTAACTCTGTTAAAAAGCATCATTCATTTTCCGGGGGTAAAAAAATATTGTGACCAAAAAAAAAAAAGATCATCTGTCAATGATTCTCAACACCTATAAGGTATTAGACATATGATTTATTGGGTCCGTCAGTGTGCGAGTGGAACTTTGCCTCTACCTGAGGATAATTACACTGCCTTATTTTCCACACCTGCGACTGCTCCCACCACCTCCACCGCACCCTGGATCTAAACCCGTGTACTGTAGAGGGAAGACACGCAAAAATGCCAACAAAACGATACCAGAGCTTCCACGTCGTCTCCCCTGCACCTGCACGTGCTCAGCCGGCGACATCGACGTGCCGAGGTTAATGACCGGCGTCTCAATTCAGCTCCCTCCACGCTTTGAGATACGGAGACTGTTTGATCAAAATCGTTTTCGGGCGTCGCGTCGTGCGAGTCGGCGCTGTTTGTGTCATCAGTTTACCTTATTCAAAAAAAAAAAATAAAAAAAAAAAAGTGCGCAATAGACAAAAAGTGTAAAATGTCTCGAAAAACAGAATGTGACATAACTTTTTTTTGCTTAAGTCTTTAATTTATACCGAAAGGCATCGGAGTTAATGACGCCGAGCAAGGATCGTCCTGTGAACTCACGTCAACTTCCCTGATGCAGACAAGGCTGCCAAGCTGTATTTGCAAGACTAAAAGACTCCCTTTCCTCATTCAATTTTAAACTTTGGTAAAAGTATTTGACTATTAGATTGCAACTTCTAATCCTCCTGTCGGTTCCAAGCAGCCTTTATTTTTAGCGCGTGAGTCACACTTGGCATAATTCGTTCAGACACCCAATATTTTTATCTGTCTATCCCGACCCCTTTTTTTTTCTGCCATGGCACACATTTACAACGAAATATTCCCAAGGCAAAGCACTATCCCGTTAAGCATTAAGAATCTCGCAAAACACTCGTAAACAATTTGTTCGTAGCGAACACGTCTTTTTAAAGAGTGGGCGAGCAAGTGAATTTTGGAAGAATTGCTCAGGACTTGCTATAGCCATTTGTCATAGCATTTCAAATTGAATATGGCTGACTTTGCACACCACCAAAATAAATAATTTAGACAGAATTAAATAATTCTCGGGGGAATTCCGTTCACAGCTCCCGACTTCTGACTCTCGTTCCTCGTTCACTGGCGGTCGTCCCTCAGTCGTGGTTGAATAAAACGAGGGAAAAGTTGGAAAATTTAAACGACTCTTCACTGTGCAACTCATGAATTATCGAATCTCAAAATAAAGAGTCGAACCTTTTCATCACTTAGTTAGCTCTATGAACCCAGAGCTTATATTCTGGCTGGAACTGATAAATGCGATTTTGATCTTGCAACACAATAGCCAGTCTCCGTTATTTAAGTTGGATTCGAAAAAATGTTTGCGGCTCTCATGGCACGCGAGTGTGCGCCATGGTTGAAGAACAGATTTAAGATACTCTGCTCATTCATTTGTCATGCTTGAAACCTTGAGGTAGGGCTTGGCGGGAATTTGAAACCACCTTGATGCAAATTTTCTGTCACGATACAGTCCGGCGAACCCAAATGCAGGACGCAACGGAGGCTCAGGAGTAGGCGCAAGGATCCAGGGCGAATTGAAGAACGGGTGGGGGGCAAAACCAGGAGAATAACCCTAACCCTAACCCTAAGTTATCGGCAGGGAACCAGGGAACAGGGAAACAAGCAGAGAATAATTTAGTGATAGTGATCCTATATAATAATAATCCACATTTCAATATTCTCACTTGTTTCACCATTTTTATTTTTGGCCCAAATCTAGTTTCCCATGATAACCTGGCAACCCTTATTGATGGGCGCTGAACTGTAGAGTTTGATATCATAAGTTATCACCATATCCTGATTTATTTATATTACCTTTTAAACATGACCTGCAAAGTCAGGGACACATTTTATACATTTTCAAGTGGTATGTGTGTGTGTGTGTGTGTGTGTGTGTGTGTGTGTGTGTGTGTGTGTGTGTGTGTGTGTGTGTGTGTGTGTGTGTGTGTGCGCGCGCACAAGTCGCAGCGCGCACTGTCGTGAAGACGGTCATTGTGCTTTGATAATCTCCAAAGACCAGCATGCAGAGTGGTAGTGACAGCCAGTCAGAGGAGGCGGCCATTCATAAGCAGAGCTGCGTCCCCGGTGCAGCCGAGTGCTTAGCGGCAGGCGGCTAAGCAGAGTTATTCATGATCTGAGCACGGCTGGAAAGTAGGCCACCCAAAACAACAAGAGACGCTCAGGTAGATGAGAGGAGACTGCAAATCCCTGGCATCCATTATCGGGGCTCTTCTATAAAAGGGCGGTGAGCATTGTAATTGTCACTCACATCGTCCGGTTAGCCTCTCTGTGTACATTTCGGGCGCTCGAATACAACAGACTAAATTGCCTTTGCAGTCAGTGTGTCCCTGGTGTGTATAATTATGAGAATTATCCTCTTTTTGTCTAAACGGAAGACATGACATTTGTTGAGGCCGGATGCTGGCATTTGGCTTGTTGATGAAATGTAAAATTCACAGGCAATTGCTTGATTCTTGATGAGGGTGTTAATAAATCATTACCGTGGCTATAAATAGAGAGTTGCCAAGCAGTTGTGAAATTGACTTCATGTATTTATGTATGTTAAAGAAACAGCAATTATTTATAAATGCTCTGTGATAAGCCTAACATTCTTGGGCTGGGTGAGAGGGCTATGAATTTGGGTCAAACTCCTATAGAAGTACATTGAAAATCCCCGACTCAGTTATAGGAGCCCGGAGCTTAGATAAAAAAAAATAAAAAAATAAATCGCAATAAATTGTGTGAAAATTGTGCGTGTGCCAAAACATGCAGGTCTCTCTGCCCATTTTTAGAGAGTGCAGGTGTGTTGTGTCTGCTTTGGCCTGTTCGGTTCTGCTCATTTTGGATTATCTCTGTGGGCACAAAAGTGAAATCCTGGTCCCAATGCTACGCCTGCTCATGCCCATGACACGCCTGGTCAATAAATCACTTCTGAGAGGGTCAGTGTTGCACTGTGTAAGGCATTGCACTGTCAGAATCTCATTAAACGCTTATTCCAGCAGTGTATTAGTTTCTTGTGCCAAACTCTCTTGTGTTGCTATGGATACCAGACAGGTTGCTCACCGCCAAACAAGGTAGTGTTGCACAGGGTGGAGTCTCGCCGGTGATTAGAAATGACAGAGCGGGCGCTGCCAGAGCCTATGATCAGTGGCCCCTGCATCCAATCACACACACCGTAAATTGACGACGCCGCTACCTGGAGCAGGCACGACAACTCTATTTCCTGTTTACTGTGACACAGAGCGGGGCTGCCTGAGAGAGCAGCTCGCTACGAGCGCCGTGATATTCATGCGGTTATTAATGCATGCCGCACCAGATCCCGGCCTCTGATGTTGTGCTGAGAGAGGAGAGGGGAGGGGCCCGGGGGAGGGGAGCGCTGCGTGCTCGATGCCCATCGGAATGAGTGACAGAGATCCCAAAACAAATGCGCCGCAACCAGCAAGCAAACAGCTCAGCGATTGGAGGAATCACAATCACTACAATTATTGATGCCAACATTGTCAATATTTACCGAGCAAAAATGCTGCATGCGAATGGCAGTGGATGCATTCCAATGCTGAGCAGCTATAATGTCCACAAATATATCCTTGTTTAATTCGGATGGCTACAAAGCATAGAAGTGGAATTTGGTGCTTTGGAGTAGACATCAATCACTAAAGTATATTGATGCTCTTTATTCAGTTGGATCTGTCTCATCCGTGACCCTCAAACAGAAAAAGAGCAAAATGTCTGGCCTGAAAAAAGAATGGCTCTGTATAAAAGCACCACCAAACCACATTATAGCGTCATTACGGATCACGCAGGCTTTGGAGCTTTCACTTAACAGAGTGGAAAGTGTTACACAATGCCTGAAGAGGAGCGCCGTGGAGTGGAGTAAGCACTTAACAGAGTGTAACTCTGTTATCGCTCCTGTGAATGTCAGTCAATGTTGTTCAAGTGGACGGACCTATTATGCTCCTTTTTTGCACAAGTTAATATAGGTCTCTGAGGTCCCAAAAACATGATTGAAAACAGATTATGCATTCTAGCCATTCTAACATGCCTCTAAATCTATTGTGTTCCTGATGCTCTGTTACAGTATGTTAGGCCACGGGTTCTGTGAGCCGATGGCTTTTGAGCATGGCTTCCGGGTTTGGTTTTATTTACTCCGTAAATCCAGTTGCTGAGTCTTCACTCATATCAGATCTACCAGGTCTCTTTTAAAAGTCTGTCCCAACTTTGGTCACCGTGCTCCGGGCCCGTGGGAGACACGGACGGCACAGTGCAACGCGCTGGGACTCTTGCGAGCAGGGATTTTTTGTTTCATGTGAACGTCGAGAAATAAAATAAAATAAGTAAATACATCTTCGATAAAAATCAACACTATTTTTTATTGGTTTTGTTTGGAGAAACGCACACCGGGTGGTGCGGACGAACATATAAAGAAATCCGTGACGCGCTGACGTCAGCTCGAGCAGAGAGCAGAAAAAACCTGATAAAACCGAGCGTTTGGAACATTTTGCTCTTTGTCATTAGTTTACCTCATTTTTTGACGCTTTGGCCGCGCCTAATCCGACATTGTAACACTCAAATATGGCAGAAAATCAGGAAAGCACAAGAGCATACTTCGCGAGCAGCTCTCCGGTGCCAGCGGCGCAGTGGAGCCTGTGCTTTTATGAAAGTCAAGCCTTGCTCCTAATCCTTCTCCGTCGACTTCAGTCTACCAGTCAGATCGGCTCAGTCTTAAATCCCCCTTTATGACGGGACCGTAAGGTGACAGAGAGATATCGTAGACAGGGCCTCTCTGACACGGTAGTATATCAATCTAGTCAAGGGCCCGCGGTGGCGGAGAGATAAGAGAACACAGGGCCTGGCGAGGATGCTGCGTAATAAAAAGCCGCAGTGATTCCGCCGCTTCAGTCATTTATATGCACCGGCCTTGGCGGCGGGTCAGGCTTCGCTAAACGCCGTTAGATTACGCTGCTGCGCGGGCCGCTCTTTTCTCCACAGGTACGGACATAAGTTATCTGTCTGAGGATGTTGTCGTATGAGCTCTTTTCAGTTTTGACCATCTCTAGCTGTAGTTGTTATTAGAAAAAGAAAACACAGTCAGATATATTACTCTGTGTTTTGAGTGGACCTGATCAAAATTGCTTTGGAGGCTGGATGCGCGTACATCGCGATAGGGCGACGGGTATTATTATTATTTTTTTTTCCATTGCCGTCTCGCAGCAGTGCGATGAGTTCTAGAATTGGCCATAAAAAACGCTTAGCCATCAGATCGTCTCCCGTCCTCAAATAACACAGCCGCCGCGGCGGCTCTGCTCTCCGCGCGCCGCTTCGCGCCAGGTACAGCGTGCTCGATGACGTTTGGGTCCGCGTGATAACCGGTTGCAATGTGTCCCCTCTTGCAGCTGTACATCCAGACCACCACGCTGACCATCTCCATGAACCTCAGTGCCTCTGTCGCACTGGGCATGCTCTACATGCCCAAGGTATACATCATCATCTTCCACCCGGAGCTCAACGTGCAGAAGAGGAAGCGCAGCTTCAAGGCCGTCGTCACCGCGGCGACAATGTCCTCGCGCCTCTCCCAGAAGCCCAGTGAGCGGCCCAACGGAGAGGCCAAGACCGAGCTGTGCGAGAACCAATCCTCCGATCCCATGAGTAAGTGTCAGACTGGGAAAGAAAGGGAAAAAATTAAAAAAAAGTACCCTGCAAAACCTGGAAGCTTGCGAGAATAGTAATGCTGAGTCTACATCCCGTCTTTATCCACCACACACTGAATACTATCAAGTTTATCTTAATATGTTAATCGGATTGGCAAAGATGAGATTTGAGAAAGCCGCCGCTGCATATTTATGGATGTCATCTCTAGATCCTATGGACCACACGGCGCTGGGCCCAGACGGCTTATTTTCCGAGCAGGCGGGGCTCAGTATCAAAATTGGAGACTTCTGTGATATCGATCGAATTGCAAATAGTATTCCTTATCGTATAAGTATTCTGTGGCATTCAGTATTGAAGTTTGATCGCTAAGTAGTTGATCTCTTAAGTGTCAGTGAGCCAAAACTAAAGCTTAAAGTCTGTACAGCCAGAGTAAGTGTGGCTAGACAGAAATGTTGTTTATTCTAAAGAAGTAGACGATTTATATATTGTTGATATATATATATATATATTTATATATATTTATATATATATATATAGGAAAAATATCTTGTTTTGGAGCCAGTATCCAAGTCAAGCTGTTGTTATCAGTAACCAACCCTTCCTGACAATACCCAGCCCTACTAATAGGAGTTAAATAGGGTTTCTATTGAAATTATTCCAGGGTTCTTTAGTCACACTCTGTTGAGGGACCAATTTTAACGTTGTTGTAGTATCCTCATCAAATTCCAAAAATACATAAGCTTTAAATGAATTAATACTTTTTTTTAATTTTGTAATATCATTCTGTCATTATATTCTTATGTATACAGTATATATATATATATATATATATATATATATATATATATATATACCTGTTTGGTAGTATATATGTATATATACCGCTTTATATACATATATACAGTATATACTGTGTATACAATACTGTATATAGTGTATACTGTATGTATATATATATATATATATATATATATATATATATATATATATACATACATATAGTTTCTTGTTTCAGCAATACAGGTATTTAGATTGTATTTGAAAACTTTGATTTGCTTATTGTCTTTCCTCTCTTGTATGTTTGAGTGTGTATCATGGGAATGAAAGAGGTGTCATCCTTCATTTTACAAGTTAGTGTTCCATCAAAATGATTCTGAAGCAGTTAGTTTAAGGTAAAAAAGTCACTTAGTGTTGCTTTAAAATCCAAACTGCTTAGACTCGTTGGGGGCTCCTAGTTCACTGCTAGTTGCCAGTTGAACAGACCTGGATTGGACCTGGATCACACAAATTTTTCACTCATCTCATATTAATCCAGGAATTTTGAGGACGTATGTCGTCTTGTGCTGTGGGTACGTCCATGTACGCCAGAATTATGTGACTCCCTGCTGAAGAGTAAATATGGAGGGCGTGGCGTGGGAAGGACTCTTTCATCTTCTCAGTCAATATTAGTTGGACCTTCAGCCCAGATGTGTTGCAAAGAACTAGTAAGAACATTTTTAAGAAGCAACGCTTGTCAGCGCCAGTGAAAAAAGATAATCTGGCTCCATAGCTGTGTGTTCCTGTCGCCACTCTCTCCCTGCCACAGTAGGACTGATCCGGTTAGTAAAGATAATAGGGTATTAGCACCAGAGTGGGGGAGACCCGCTTACTTGCATGGCGGAGTGATACGGCATGCGCCTTGTGTGATAAACACAGCGGGGGGAAAACATTTTGAAGAAGTGGCGTCGCTGTGATTTAAGCCCCCGCGTTGCCATGACAGCTCTGTGCTCTCCAACCTGTCAGCGAAAAGACAGGTGATTGACATCTCGTGGAATTCACACTTCCTCTAAACCTCCCGCATTTGCTGCTAATCGCACGGCACAATCGGGGGGCCAACAGGGGCGTCACCACATAGTTCCAATCATAAATTAAAGATGACAGGGATTTCACTTAATACCCAGCAATTGTCACACTTGTGAGGTTTGTGCGGAATAGGATATAATGCACACACACACACACACACACACACACACGCACACACGCACACACACACACACACACACACACACTGCTCATAATGCAAACACACACTGCATGGAGGCCAAAGCCTCAACAGCTGTCACAGCGGCGCAGGCAGAAGTCCCCAAACAGGCGGCGCACACGGCGGCGAACACGCCCGCTCTCCAAGCGGCCTTCCCCGAATGTGTGACCTCGTCATCCGCTCCATCCGTCTCTCACCTTCTCGCCCGTCCCTCCCGCACAAAATATCTTCCTGCCTCGTCCCCTGTCCCTGCACTCGCTCTCCCCTCCGTGTGCCCTTCTCTTTTAGCGGCAGCGAAAGTGACATTTATTAATGGAGAATTTATGTGCATGACCGCCCAGGAACCTGAACTGTGGCTCCGCCGTCCCTGGAGACTGTCTGTCAAGTCCTGTAACCATCACTGCGCCAAATACCTCCCTTTCAGGGTCCGTCGGCCTCGTGTGAGATGACTCAGTGATTTACGGGATAATAAGCATTAGTATCTGCGATATTACATCAGTATTGATAGGGCCTAAATATATTCACGATTATGCCTGTCTGCGAGGAGGGATTTCCCCAGTAATTCAGAGATATTGAAAATGCCCCCTTGCTGTCTGTCCCCGCAGTAATTATGCCGAAATAAATGGACCGCATTTGGATCAACTTTTTTTCAGCTAAATACCAGTTCACACACCAAACTGTAGTGGTCATGGAATGGCACCTTAAAAGGAACAGGAAAGGAGAAAACTGGAGCAAATTAAATGAATATTCACTTAAAGGGATTGAAAATGAGGATACTTTGCGCCCACACACACAGATATAAATACACATACGCACAGAACGACACACACACACACACACACACACACACACACACACAAACTGCATTTTGCTCTATAATCTAGATCTTTTTGGCCGCAATAGAAAAGAATCAGATGTACATTAACATATGTTTTATTCATCCCAGTTGCTAGCCAAGACTACACAATGAGGCTGTAAAGAAGTGGTAGGACGTTAATTTTATAGCCCATGGGAGTTGGTCACCATGGCAACATTAAAGCAGCAGATAGAGAATTTGCAGCAATGCCTCTGCTTAAGACGACGCAACGTACGGTCGACCTTCTACTTCTGCATTAGACGCGAGCGATCGCTCGGCGAAGATGCACACCGGGATGCACCCACACGCCGACACACACACGCACACGCACACACACACGCACACACACACACACACACACACACACACACACACACACACACACACGATCAGTCACGATCTGATATGTTTCCATGGCAATTCATTCCAGGATCACGTTGCATGCCCTAGCATTTGTTAGGTGCCCAACCGTGCAGTGTTTTTTATCACTAGTTAACATCTGAAAATAGAATCCAACTGTTTGACTTTGGGTTTGTGTGTGTGTGCGCGTGTGTGTGTGTGTGTGTGTGTGTGTGTGTGTGTGTGTGTGTGTGTGTGTGTGTGTGTGTGTGTGTGTGTGTGTGTACGTGTGTGCGTGCGTGGGTATGTGCGTTCGGCGAATCAAAACACTTGTGGTAGTGTACGGCTGGCGATCGGTGCAGTCTGGCAGACTGTTCCTCCATGCTCGTGCATTAAGTGGATTCGAAGGTTCCTCGGGAGTAAACCTCTCATTTTGTGTCTCTGTTCCTCAGGTCAAGCGACCAAGAAAACATACGTAAGTTACAACAACCTCAGGATCTGATCTGCTCCAATCCGCCTGCGCCCCAACTGGGCTTTGTTCTTTAAAATCTGCGCGGCGGCTGAGAGAGAGGGGGAGGTTGTTGAGGGGGGGTGTGGGGGGGGGGGGGGGGGGGGGGGTACCGAGGTGGAAACGCAGCGGAACGGATACAGAAGGAGGGATGGATGGAGCGGCTGAGATTGGGAAGCCCGGCACTTAGGTACCTATGCAACCCAGGACTGATCGCAGCCCCCACGAACCCCGTCACCATGTCGCACGCGGGGGGGTTCCCGACGGAGGCTGACGGGAGCCATGGGCCGTAGAGTGACCGGGGGCGGCTTCCCGCACCTCCCGGACCGCAGGTTTGGGGTTCAGATGAGACTTCTCTAAACCCTCCCCGTCACCCTCTTCCCCCGCGCCCGCTTTCCTGCCCTCGGACAGGGAGGGAACCTGCCTGCTGACATGGGTCCCCACGCAGGCCACCGCATGAACCGTGACAGCGGATCTGTCCCTCTACATACTTTGTTTTGAAATTGTCATTAAAGCCATATTCTCTTACTGGGAGCCTCCCATTGATTTTCTTTATGTTTTCTTTGGATTTTTAGGTGATTTATTTATTTTGGTTCTTGTGCCTTTTTTTTTTTTTTTTTTTTTTTTTTAGTTTCTCTCTCTGTCGACAACAACAACGGTTGACAACGTAGAGACCCTTAATAGTGAACTCTCCCATATTCTGTTTTGAATTAATACAAATCGACTCGATTAGGTCATTATAACCTAGATGATTATGTCAAAGTGTTGGGCACTGTAACTTCTATATATTTTTTGTAAATATTTGAGAGTATTTTTCATGTTTGGAGTACACAAATAGATATATAGTCTTTGTTTGAATTGGCTTTGGATGGTTATGACAGCGCCGCAGGGTGTTCACATTGCATGTGCCAATGTATGTCGGTTCATTTTGATGTAAACGAAAAAAAAAAAAAAGAAGAGAAATAAATTTTGACAATGATACTGAGCTTAAGCATTATTCCGTGCTTTATTTATTGATTTACCGGAATAAAACTTTCATTCATGAATAGAATATGGCTTTAATATGTATTGAAATGATATGTACCTGCAAGCATGTTTGTTTTATATAGTTTCGTATCCGGGTGCGTCGTGCCCACTTTATCAGTGGTGTAGATAGAAAATCTATCAAGAACAATCATGGATGTATGTTGTGATGTCTGTCAAACTATTAATACGTGATCAAATTATTTTGTTATCTTTTATACAATTAAACCAGATAGAATATCATATCTATCGTCATTTGTATGCAGTGTTTTAGATGTTTGACAACGACGGCTGAATAAGTCCCACTGATCATGAAAAAGTAAAACGGAGCTCGCCGCGCGTCACTCCCCGTGACTGGCACGCCAGCGAGCGCTGTCCGGGAAAGGAAAAGGATGTCCACGAGCTGGCTCCTTCGCTCACCCTCTACCTCCTCTCTCCCTCTCTCTCTCTCTCTCTCTCTCTCTGGCGCTCTCGCTCCCTCCCCGACTTAAGTGTCACGACAACCCCCAACATGAATAATATAACATGTCAGATCAATTTGTCCTGCTGAACACCAAGCCATTATGAGCTAAACACTATTTATTCTCCGGCATGCCTGAAAACATAAGATGTCACTATTTTCAGTATTGATTATCATTGAAAAAGAACACGAATAGGTCGCGCATGAGGGATTTATTCCTTTATGTAAGTCCTTCCCTGGAGGCCCGCGCACGGATACGTGACATACGACCGAGGGATGCCGTGTTGTCGGGGTTTTCTTATTTTTTCTTTTTTTTTCCGGTGTCTGTGGCTAACGTGCGAGTTTGTGGGCGTACGCATGTGCGCGAGGGAGAGAAAGCGAGATCCTCTCTCTCTCTCTCTCTCTGTTCGTCTGGCAACTCCCTCAGCTCCTGTGGGACCAGATGGTCTTTACTTTTCATACGTACAGTCTGTCATTTTCTCTCGTGCGCCGCCAACAAAAAAAAAATCCCACTTATGCCCAATTAAGACTCGCCTCTCCCCCACTAAATGAATTGCCTCTGCCAGTGTCTGTGTTCAGCTAATCAGTAGGGGCCGGGCACAGTTTAGTTTGTTTAAGCCCTGAGAGAAAAGAGAACCCCGCCGAAACAGAATCCGGGACTCCTGACGGGAAGCCGAATAAAAGGGAGAGACGAAGAAAAAGGAGGGGCCCTCGGAAAAAAAGGCACGCAGCAAAGATGCGATCGTTGAGGCAGAGGCGTGCTCGGGAATACCTCGCCACCGGTGGGAGTCACGCAGCAACATAAGCTCAAGGCTCCCTCGCACATAAGCACCCGCTCAGGATTAACCTCCTCCGTAGACGGGGGGGAGGGGCCTCCGGGGCCCGTCGAGAGAGCGGCATCAAAGAGAGGACGCTCATCATGGCAGCCACGTTCCCGTCTGCGAAACACCCAATCCGCCCTCCGAGGGGTCTACGATCCGTCCAACACGAGCGTACCTGCAACATTTCTAGCCCGGATGATAGATTCCAGAGACTAACCTGGACCCAAACGGGTCTGCCAGCCATTGCCGACCAATTCAAGAGCCGTCTTTTGCGGGGTTTTGGAAATGATGGAACGCCCCAGCAGGAACCCCCGCGCCTGTGATGCTGCAATTTAGACGACAAAGCACCAGCGCTGTTCTGCGAGCGTTCATTAATATGTAAGGCCCGATAGTGACGAACATCTGAGACTGACTACGCGAGTGTTCTCCCCGCTCCGAGTCCTTCCCCGGCAGCCGCCTCCGGCTTTTGCCTTTTTTGGAAGAAAGCCTCCCTTGTCTTGTCACAACCTCTGATGTGCTCTTTCACAGGCAATTTGCCGATGCCGCATCCAGATAAGCGGCGTTTCACGGCTCCCGGGCTCACGTATCTCTCCATAAATGTCTATTCATTCGAGTCCCTCCATAGGGGGGGGGGGGGGGCCTTATCTTCTTCCTCCCGCCGACCAACCAGGAGACGGTTCGGAACATTGGTGACCCTGACTGGGCAAGAGCAGACACTGAAAAAGGGCGGATGGACTGCTTTTTTAACTTCCTGTCACAGTTCCCGCTCCTAACTAACTTCCTTGCTCCAGTTTCCACCTGTTTGACTCACGCTGCGTTCCAACGGAAGTCGGGAATCGGTAATTCCGAGTCGCGGCGGCTTAAATGTGTTGCCTTGCTTCCGTTCCAAACTTGGTATTTCGACTTAAATGGCCATTCCGTTCCAAGCGGGAGGTCAGTTTTTTCTGAGTTCTGGCTTTGATGGAACTTGGCGTTGAATCACCCGTGTTGATTTGTTTATTAAACCCACATGTTTGTTTGTGTAGTTCCTTGAAGTTCCTCTGTTTCGCGAGTCTTTTCGGTCCAGAAAGCTCCGGTTCTCAGTTTGCTGTTACGGTTACCAAAAGGGGTTTTTTTTGTGTTCGTTTTTTTTTTGGCGGGTGGGGCAGTGTAACAGCTTTTTTCTTTCACTCCAAACCTTTTAAGTCGTGTTTGGTGTTTGGGATCTCACCCTTCCCCCCTGCCCTGTGCTCACCAAGCAAAAAGCAGATAAATAGAGTCCACCGAGCCGTGTCCCAACCCCCTCCTCCCCCGGGCGAAGCGCCGTCCAAATGGGGCAGACGATCCGCTTCGACGTCATCAAAGCCCAGGCCCCTGTCTTTCCCCGCGGCCAATCAGATTTGACGCACACTCTGAGTAATTCAACGACCGTCGTCTCACTCCGAGCAAACGGAAGCTCAGGCGGGCGCCTCCGTCCTCCAACCTCAGTGCACCGTCCAAACCGCGAGCAGCGCCACATGAAAGTCCCCTTTTTCTTCCCGGGCGTCGGTCCAGCAATGTCACAGGAAATACCCCCAAAACGGCCAAAGCCGCCTGGAGGGGACGGCGGCTCAAAGGGCGTGGCCGACTCAAACATCACCAGGGGGAGCAGCGGTAAAGCTCGTTTTTTAATGACTTTGTGGATCACCGGTCCTTAGCAAGGTGTCCCCAATCGGTCCTCGACACCGTCCTCGGAAAGTGATTGGGGCCGCCATGATGTCATAAAGTCACATCCTAAATAAAGTAGTAAACATCCTATAATATTATAACGCATAGTTAGCTCCTGACTTTTGTGGGGGAACAATCTTTGTGTGTATTTGCATCATCCCCGTC
The DNA here is from genome assembly GCF_960531495.2 of Zeus faber. Classification (NCBI taxonomy): domain Eukaryota; kingdom Metazoa; phylum Chordata; class Actinopteri; order Zeiformes; family Zeidae; genus Zeus; species Zeus faber. The sequence continues at coordinate 22,293,153 of NC_137194.1, read as the reverse complement.
TTGTCGTTGGCTGTGCACGTCAGGATGTGTTCTGTGAATGGGATGCTCAGCTGAATGGCTCCGTGTGCCACGTTCACGCCTTGTGTTTTTTGGCGATGAATTGGTGGGTTGACGGCAACAAGGTGCCATTGTTACATCTGAGAGCTCGCTCCCCCCCCCCCCCTCCTGTGTGCACGTCTGTGAGCGTGTCGGCATTATTGGATTTCTAATCGGTGTGGACGGGGGAAGGCGTTATTCTCATCACATGCGTGTCTCATGGTATTTATTTCTCTCTCTCTCTCTCTCCTCGTGACGCCTCTGCCTCTGGGAGGCGTTTGGTGGGTGGAGAAAATACTTTTGAAATCTGTTCATTTGACAGTCATTAGAAATATGGATGATGACAGTGCACAATTAAGTCAGTCACCTCTTTTATCTTCACTCATCTCTGGCCGGAGGGATTCGGTCTCTGCCGTAGCCAAGACGGGGGGGGTGTCGGACCCAGCCATCTCTCTGCCTCTCGCCCTCTCTCGATCTCTCTCTCTCTCTCTCTGTCTGGTTTTATCTGTGTCTCAGTTAATGATCATTTGAAAATGGCATCTCAGACGTTATGGGGATAATTGACTTGCAGTGGTTAAGCCCCGGTTTGACAAGTGCTCCTTGCGTTTGCGTGAATCAAATGACTGTGACGGTGTGTTTACAGCACTGATTCCCCTTGTGACCCAGGACAGATGTATGGAAAAGGAACACCGTGTTGACACAGTATCCATGTTTTTCATATACGTTCCATATGCATGACATACTCCTGCTGCGCTTCCAGTAAAATACGCTGCATATTTCTCAGGGGTGTCCGACGGGAAAATGCATGGCGCCAAAAAAAAAAAAACACAAAAAAAAAAACCTCCACGAGCCCGAGTGCAAGCGGAACGAAGTGAATCAAATCAAAAGGGAGGAATCGCGGCGCAGGTCGGTGGCGCCGCGACACCAAGCCGCGTTGTGACAAAACAGAAATATCTGCGGCCCAAAACAAGAGTCGACAAGAGATAAGTGCCGGCTGGCTGTGAAACATGATTAGTGAGCTCAGGGGCGCGCGGCAATCCACAACACAAGTGGTTATCAAACAAAAGTAAAAGCATGGAGTGGCCACGTAAGTGCCGAAATAGGAGCGAAGCGAACGGTTGCGGGAGACGAGAGGAATACACAAGCACCCGCGGAAAGGGAGAGAGAAAGCTCGACAGCCGTGTCTCTCTGCATCGATCCGCGCGGGGGACAACAGTTCTTCCCGGTTGGACCGCGCGATTCACAAAATGGCTTTTTTAAAATGTATTTATTTATTTTTTGCCTCATTGACTGCGACGGAACCGGACAATGAAAATTGCTCGACGACAATGCCGTTGGAGATGGTGTGTCTCATCTCTCGGGTTGTCGGGGAAGTGTAGAGCACTCCATTTGATTAAACTCTACCCACAGGCAACGTTAATTATGTATCTTCATAATAGAGTTAATGGACCGCAGAAACGGCTGAAGATGACTTGACTAAATTTCCACTTGACATGGTTGGAAAATGTAACTTATTTAAGTAAGGCCCTTGAAAACACTCTTGTCTGATTTATGGTCTTTTTTCTGCCTCTCTACCTAATTAAGTTTGAAAAGGGAGAAAATCAAGGTTCGTTTAAAAAATGTCTATGCTTTCCATAAGTTGATATATTGTGCTATTAAACGTTATTATTAAAAAAAAAATGTTTTTATCTCATATTAATATGCACATCCACCCACACGCACGAGTGCAGATTTGTTTAATGCCATCGTTTCTGTCTAGGTCAACATGTGCACTGCACGTGGAAAAAAAAAACCAAAAAAAACGTCTGTGAGTGCGATCCACCTTTCCAGCATCGCGGTCCCCAGGGTTCGAGTCCCTCGGGTGGCCCCCTCAGACACACAGAGCAGAAGGGGCCCCCGCCAAGCCCCCCATCCACATGGTCCCTAACCCATCTGGCCACGAGGCCAGTAGGGAGCAGGAGAGAGAGAGTTGGAGAGTGAGAGAGAGAGAGAGAGAGATTCCACCTATTTATTTACATGGTTACACAGTACAAAAATAGCAAAAACAAGCATGATCGAAGAAGGTTCTCGCTCTTCTTCACCGGGCATCAAAAACAGAGAGAGAGAGAGAAGCTATGTGCAAAAATTGCTCACAATAACACAATGAGATCACACGACCCCTCGCGCTGGGCAGCTTGCAGTTGGAGGTATAGGGTGCATCAGCAGGGTGCCATGTTGGATCGGTGACTTTATTTTTCATTGCGGCTTCCAATAGAAGGTAACAACATTAGCTGAACAATGGAAATGAGGTGCGGAGGGATGCCGCAGCATGACCCGCTGCTTTCCAATATCGTTGCTCTCCTCAACCACAGCCACACAGGACAGAAGAATATCTCTAATAACCTTTTAAATTAGCGTTTCTGCTGAGGTTCCCTATGCCGATAGCGGTTCCAATTATGTAAAAAAAAAATAAAAAATAAAAAAATAAAAAAAACAGTGGGAACAAAAGGCCGATCTGGGATGTTTCCTTCATTCCTCTAGAAATTCACTGCCTTCACACCAATGGGCTCCTCGCTGCCCTTCCACCGTGGAATAGTAGGATACGAGACTCTGGAATGGATCCAATTTAATACATCAGATAACAGGCAAAATGCAATTAGCGTTTACTTCCTAAATCTGTGACTGAATTATGGAAGGAGTCCCACAGTTATTTTTACTTTATCAGGTTTTCTAATTGTAAGTGTGACTCCAGAGAGGGCCATACACATTATTGTTAACGGACATTAATTGAAGAGAAGACCCTGACTGATATAAATTGTGTGTGTGTGTGTGTGTGTGTGTGTGTGTATATATATGTGTGTGTGAATATGTATGTGTATATATATATATATATATATTGTTAAGGGAAATTAATTGAAGACAAGACCCTGACTGATATAAATTGTGTGTGTGTGTGTGTGTGTGTGTGTGTGTGTGTGTGTGTGTGTGTGTGTGTATGTATGTATGTATGTATGTATGTATGTATATATATATATATATATATATATAGTTAAGGGAAATTAATTGAAGACAAGACCCTGACTGATATAAATTGTGTGTGTGTGTGTGTGTGTGTGTGTGTGTGTGTGTGTGTGTGTGTGTATGTATGTATGTGTGTATGTATGTATGTATATATATATATATATATATATATATAGTTAAGGGAAATTAATTGAAGACAAGACCCTGACTGATATAAATTGTGTGTGTGTGTGTGTGTGTGTGTGTGTGTGTGTGTGTGTGTGTGTATGTATGTATGTATGTATGTATATATATATATATATATATATAGTTAAGGGAAATTAATTGAAGACAAGACCCTGACTGACATAAATTGTGTGTGTGTGTGTGTGTGTGTGTGTGTATGTGTGTGTGTGTGTGTGTGTGTGTGTGTGTGTGTATATATATATATATATATATATATATATATATATATATATATATATATATATATATATATATGCAGTTGCAGTGGTTCGCACCATCATGCGGATGGACGTGTGTGTGTGCGCGCGCGCGCTAAAATTAAGCTGCGTAATGAGAAACTAGTTTCTTCACCGTAATCTACGTAACGTCATAACGTGACGTCACAACGTTACGTCGCAACGTCACAACTTATGCCGCCGCTCTGGCGTGACGCTACTGCCATCTATCGACACAGCTCTGAATCCACGGCGGTCTCCCGTATGCTCTCCTCTTCTGTTACTATTTCTAAATGTATTTCGAAAAATTAATATTTAGAAAAATAAAAACAGAAACATAATTCATTGGTGAAGTGTGACGTTGTATCCACTGCTTTTTTTCGTTGAGACACAAGGTGACGAACCATCAAGACTGAACTGAACGGAGCTGAACTGACTGCTCTGTGCCACTAGATGGCGCTGCGCCCATACACTTTGTCCGCGAGGCGACTCTGACGTCAGTGCTACAGGTTTTTGCAGCTGTTTCAAAAACAGTGAAAACATGGCTTGTGTATACTTGTTCAAAAACATCAACAGAATTGTAAATGCTCCTCTGCCTCCTCCCTAGATACAATGATCAAGGGACTGAACACATGACACGGGGGTTCTCCAGTGGGGCCCCTAATCCAGAGGTTCCCGGGGGCTCCCCTTGCAAAAATGATTCATAGTTAAACTTCACCATTATTTCATTTACAAGACTGTACAATAATGACTGTTTTGATCCTCGCTTGACTGTTATCTGGAACTATAGCATCGACACGTCCGGACGCAATCATTATCTAACGATGAAAAATCGGGAGTCAAGCTTTGGGCCCCGGGAACAAACTCTTCAAATCAAAGGTGGTCAATGGGTTCATTTTTTGAAATTGAGGGTCCTCGATAGCGGATGAATGTCTTGAACCTTTTCTTGAAATCGCTTTCGACCGGACGACAAACCACCTACTGCGCGGCGTGGAAGGGAACGCGAAACCACTGCCTTTTGTGCGACTTCGTCAAAGAAAACACATCCAATCGCGGTGAGAGTGAATGTGAAGGGCGCGGACGGTGCACTGGATTGCGACACGGGGATCGTTGTGGACGCGGATCATCCCGATGGAGGAGCGAGTGTTCGCACCGTTCCAGCGCTTCACCCAGGTGGGACAACAGGCAGGTTGGGACTGTAGTTGGCATCGCTCAGACGTCGACGCGCAAAGAGGGGCCGAGCGGCTGGGAAGACCCAGGTTGAACCACGCCGCTCCCTCGTCATCATCACAGCACGGTCATCACCCCGTGTTCCAACGCCAGCGTTACAGCCCCCCCCCCCCAACCTCCGGGCTGCACACGTGCTTCGAATTGTTTTAAATCATTTGACGACTTGCATCAGTGGCAGAGTGACAGTGCATTGGAAATGGCAAAATAATTACCCCCCTGCTTACACGGTGGGAGTGGGTGGCCTGGCATTTCCCTGCGGTTATAACAATCTTTTTTTTTTTTTTTTAATCATTTCGGATGCTCCGTCTAGTGCTTAATACGATCGGTGTAAACCTGCAGGAGCGCAGACCTTGATCCACCTACGGCTCAACATGTACATTGGTTTGCTCTCATTGTGCATTAGGTAAAAAGTCGCTTTCTGCGTCCACGCTGTTTGTGTAGTTATCTACATGACACAAGCTCCCGACAGCTCTATAAAAACTAGTGAAACGGGAGCTGTTACTTTGCAGCTCCCGTTCAAACCAGACAAAGCAAAGCGGGAAAAGGTCTCAAAGGTTATCATGTACATAATCATACGCATTTCGGCAGAGCTTAACTTTCAGTCACGGTGAGTTATTAACGAGGGCGTGGGGGGGGGGGGTTGAGAGGAAAAGCCCGGCTGGGAGGAAAGAGGCTCATCTCCGAGTTTCCTGACGCGACCCCGTCGACCGGACGGAGCCGCGCTTAAGGCTCAGCCGCTCTGCACGACGTGTCTTCATAGGTTCTGTGATGGCACGAGAGGGATCCTGCAGAACAGAGAAATCGCAGAGCCCAAAAAAAAATGATAATAAAAAAAGGCGGCTTTACGGGACGAGCGCTGAGGCGCCTGCTCCTGCACTCGATCTCGGGTGAACCGAGGAGCCCTCCCTCCGCCGTGGGATGGCTGCAGGCTAATCATAAAGGGTATTGATCGTCATTGCGTGTGATGTCACGCGGTTCACGACGCACCTGGCAATCAAAATCCCCCCCCGTCGTAGTTCATCAAACAGGGCTTGAGATGTGAGAGGCGAGAGAGCCCCAAACTCACTTGCGCTCTGTAGAAATGTAGCGCGTCCATTGCCGTAAAAGATGAATATACCCTGCAGTATGTTGATATTTAGTGATGTCAATGTGTGGAAGGTATACGTGGATAAAAACACTAACTGTTCACACTACCAACATACAGTACAAATGGAGCCATTGCACTCAGGTCAAACGTCCAAAACGGATCACAGATTCATTTGGAGCGTAAGCGCGTGTGGGTGTACCGATGGGGGTGGTAATGTACTTTCCACCATAATTGGGCCTAATGATGGTGATGGTGATGGGGATGCAATCCCCCCCCCCATCAGCACCCCTTAACCTTTGCGAACCAGGTCATTGAAGGTTTTCACTTTGTGTACAGTTGTGTCGAAATAAGCGTTGAGAATATTTTACTTCCGCAAAACCAGTTTGACCTCTCGGACCCGACCACTGTCGTACAAGCTCCGGAATGAAGGATTTGAGACTGTTATAAATACCTTCTGAGAGAGTTAGACATCCGAAATAACACAGTGGTGCCGCCACCGCGCTTCCTTGCTGCGCGTCACCGCTTTCAGCAGCTGTGCACAGCTTGTTCCAAGTTACTCCAGGTATCCCAGGCCCCTTAAGGCGCCGGATACTAATTCTAGATTTGCACCTCGGTAGGTTACGCTATAAAAAGCAACATCATAGGAAGGTTTTGCTGTTTTCCAGCCCCTTATTAAAATGTTGGTTACCATCATTTCTATCTGTGTATAGCAGGACCTTGCTGAACATTTACTATTGTGAAACGCACAGCTACCACGTACCACGGCAGCTTCTCACTGGGATTCAATGCAGTGCTATGGGGCAAAGAAAAAAATAAAAATGATAATAAAACAATTACAAATAACAAAAATCTCCATTTCGGAAATGGGAAAAGACATTTAACCTTTGTTTCTGTTTTTAAACATTGGCCTTTAATTAAAGGAGCCCACATTTTAATGTTTAGGGGTTGAAAAAAATGGCGATATTATATGATACATTTTGTTATATAAATAATATACAGTACCGTGCCAGTCACAAAAGGCTTGTTCATCTTACAAGACAATTATGAACAAACATTGCATCTTAAAGTGTACAAAACCCTTCCCATGAATGATGCTGAGGCAACACCCGTCGTCTCAAGGTGTGTGGGTTGTCAAAGTTAAACTTTAACTCGTGTGTCACGGTGCTACTGTAGAATCACCGTGCAAAGTAAAGGCCGACATGGTTTTTCCGATAAGGAAAGCAACAAACGGCAGTTACTCATCCAGTGACCCAGTCTGTTGCTTGAATATTGTCCCCAATAATATTGAAAACAAAGGGGGATATACAAGGTCTTTGAGGCTTTACAAATAGTAGTACATCTTTATTAATATATTTTCATAAAACAATTTAAGACTGTATCAAAAACTCAGTAAAAACATTAGATTTTTAACCTTTTTTCCTTATGGTGATAAGATATGAAACGTACATTATTCACGTACATTACTGCGTTTTCATCTTTCCCAATCGTATTCTTCAACATGGTGCATTATTTTTCTCGGTAATGGGCAATCAAACCTTTTTTTTTTTTTTTTTTTTTTTCTTTCTTTAACTTTTTTTTTTTTTTTTTTTTTTTAACCGCCACAAACTATAGTCATTTGTATTCAAATTATTGTGTGATCATAAAATCTAAACAGACAATTAAAAAATAAAATGACTCTCTCCACCCCTGCCTCATTCCCCCAACTAACTATACTGATAAAACACTAACATTATGCAGTTCTCCAATTTCACAGGCACACCATTATGTACATACTCTTGTCCTCATGCCTCGTCGGACACTGATAACAGGCGGCACACTGAATGTATGGTGCAGCAGCTAGAGGCAGAGCAGTGATGATACAGTACTGAATCCCTTTCCCTCCACACACACACACACACACACACAGACAGACACACACACACACACACCATTATTTCATGACCGAAGACCTTCACGTCTGCCTCCCTCCTCTCTCTTTTAAGCACCTCAGCCACAACGATGTGTAAATAACACAATGCTTCTGCGTAATGCCTTGCCTTTTTTGATAACAGAGGAAAGAAAAATAAAACAGTCCTTGGACTACCGAGTCAAACGTTCTGCTGCGTGACTAAAAAAAAAAAAGGTGCAAGGTTTAACAAGAGTTTGCGGGTGTGCAAGGGTTTGCATGTGTTATTGTCAAGAGGGAGCAAAGCGAGAGAAAGGAACGGGTACGGACAAAAGACTGGGACACAAACTGAAGTGTTGTGTAAATAAAGACTCCTTCATGCTCTGTATTTGGTTTTTTTAAGATTCTGTTCCCCTCTGGAAATAACAGGTGCAAAGTCTTAGTAAACCTGGCGTAGAAACAGATAAGAGTGATACTGAATTTGTATAAAGATTAACATTTTTGAGGGAAAGAGTCTAAAGTCTGTCGCCATTGTGATATTTGCTCCAGGGTCCTATTGGCTGCAGTCTGTCCTACTTTTTATTTTCTATACAATAGAAACAGTACATCAGAGATAAAATTGACTCTTGTTCAAAAGCACTCAAAAAAAAAAAAAAAAAAAAAAAAAAAAAAGTTTTTAAAATGTTTGTGGCAGAACTGAAGGACGACAAAAGAGTACTGGAATTACAAACGGTTTCCTGTCTATTTGTCCTGTGCCGACAGCGGTCGAGTTGCGACGTCTTATCCATGGTGTTCACATATATGGGTGTGGATGCCTGCTCCTCTAAAAAGTCAAAGCAATCTCATTGGACACATGTAAAATTACTTCTGATATAGTTTTCATACAAACGAGCATCCCTAAGGTGCTCCCTCTTCCTACTCTGCACGCTCGCTGAGCGTTAGGGGGGCACATAGGGAGGTGGTGACCGGTACGAGGTCATGTTCTTGGGCCGGGAGCCCTTGCCCTCGATGGGGACAGTAAATGGCGGTGGGGGCTGGTAAGGTGGGGCATTGGGGTCCTCATCCTGGTAGATTGAGTATTCCTCCAGCAGATCCTGATTGAGCAGTGTACTGTGCGGGCCAGCCATGTTGGGGTACTCAGGTGGAGGCAGTGGCGGCTTTTCCTCTTGAAGGATGAGAGGAATGCTGGACGACGGCGGGGACTTGGAGTCATCCAGTTCATCGGCGAAGATGATGGGGACACCTTTCTTGATGAAAGTTGCCTGCTCTTCGATGGTCATCTTCCCTTTGCGCTTCTTGCGGTAACACACCATAGCGATGACGCCTGCTATTAGCAGCAGCGCTGCCACCACCACAGCTGGGATGACCGTGTGTAAATAGACATCATCGGAGCTCCTGCGGCCTGTGCCCGGTAAGGGCGTGGCTGTAGGTAGAACAGTTGCTGGAATCTCACCCGGTGGCACGAATGTGTAGCTTTGACATTTATTGGTGCCACGTATCGAGATGTTAATGGTTTTGAACTCAGGTTCCATGGCTTTAGTGAAGGGCAGCTTAGGTCTGCCCTGGGGATCAGAGATCCTGTTGCTGAGCACAGTAATCTGATCCTTTGGACAAGGACTTTGTTGGAGACTGTTGTTAGTCCACTCCACCACAATAGAGCCCTTGGTAATGCTTCTCAAAGTTACTGTGCTGCTATTGCGGTCACCGAGCGCATAGGCAAGCTTTTTGGTCAAAAGAATCTTCTTATGGACATCATTATTCAGCAATTTGGGATCACCGTGGAAACGAGCAGCAAACACAACTGAGGGTTTGTCATTGGCTGACCAACGACGGACATGGACCACAAAGGCATCCATAATACTCTTCCCACCCTTGTCTGTGGCTAGCATGAAGTACTCATGTGTGCCCTCGTGCTGCTCCTCCGGAAGGCCGTAGAGAAGCTGGATGGTGGTGTTGAACTGGATCCAAGAGGTTTCACTCACTGCTTCTTTGGGGGTCTTCTTCAAAGTCAGACGCAGCTTATCGGTAGTACCATCCTCCCTGTCGTAGAATGTGTCAGGAGGAATCTTGACCTCAAAGTAGGTTCCCACCCACGCACTAACTTCATCAATGGGATTGTGGATTATTGGATTTTGATTCTCCTCCGGAACCACAGGCAATGGGGGGGTACGTTTGGGCGGCTTAGGTGTCGTGGTTTTAGGCTCTCTGGGGGCTGGAGTGGAGGATTTAGGTCTCTTAGGCTTCTTGGTCGCAGAGGTCTTGGGCTTTTTGGTGGTACTTGGTGGTGTCGGCAAAGCAGTGGCCTCCACAAATGTTGGCCGGGTCATGGTCGGCTGGATAGGGATGGTACTGGTTGTTCCCATTACTCTGGTGGGTTGGGGAGGCCCTAACGCAGGTGTGTGAGCTATCTGATCTCTAACCCTAATAGTGGGCTTCACTGGCAGAGGCAGAGGACCACGGACAGGGGGCGCAGAGTTCTCTGTGGCAGGGGCAATCGAGGGAGAAGTAGGGGTGGGAACAATACGAATAGGGGGCTCAACATGGGTGGTTGGGGGAAGCAGGGAGGGCACCGGCGTGGGTGTATTGTATAAATGCCTTCTGACCCTTTTCACACCGTGGGGTTTTTTATTGACAATGTGCCAACCAACTACCGGATAGCCCAGCATAGCTGACATGGTACCATCTTTAGCTGGGGACTGAACACTGCTGATGTCAGGGATATTGCTCTGGTCAAGTGCGCAGCCAAGTTTCCATGACAACAAGGCTCCATTCTCCACCACCTTCTTGGCATTCCCGGGTCCAGCCACAAAGGCAGACATGTCAAAGAGTCGGTTGTTGACAACAGGGACGACTCGCATATGCTCCATAGGTACATGTGAAAACTCTTTCATCATGTGCAGGAGCATGACTCTCTTTTCAGCAGCCATCTTTGTCAGATCAGCGTCTAGGATGACTGTGAGGACAGTGACAGGCTCTTCAGTGCCACAGGTAAAGGGCTGGAGGCCACTGATATCAGACTGTAGAGCGAGCAGGGCCGGTTCAGTGTCTGCCCGTTCTTCTGGGTATACCTCAATAGAAAACATTGCACTGGGCACCATCTGTCTGGCAAACTTGGCATTCATCTCTTCTCTAGAGACAGAAATATGGTGCACACCTTTGTCTTGCTCCAGGGCCAGACCTAAGAGAATACAGCGCTCTCTGTCCCAGTGTAGCCAGGAGGGTAAGGTCTCCTTCCCCAGCTCAGTAAGCTACAGGAGGGGGGAGAGAAGAACACACAGATATGTTAGAAAGGTAAAATTACAAGTGATTTTATGCAGCTAAAATGTCGCCACTGAACACACATTAAGTCTGGGCAATTTGGAAAAATAGCATGTGAAACTGAAATATCTCCAAAGTACAACCCGCCAAAATGTTTTTTTCTTTGAATTCATGCCTGGCAATTTCATAGGGATTTATCAAATCTTGTCAAATATAAACAGGGAGGAGGCCAGAGTGCACTGCCATTCAGGAAACAACTATCTAAGTCATCACCACTCATTTTGAGTTATTATGATATGACAGGATATCATTCCGCAACACACTACGGACCAATAATCTCATCTCATTCATAAGTCTGGCAGAAACAAATCGCACCACAGCCAGCTTCAATCAGCAGTGGTTTGGTTCTAATAATGAAAGCATAAATACTAGGCATTATGCATTTCAACTGACAGGCAAGATAAATGACTTTTTCTCTTCTTATGAAACCATTCCCAAGCAGTCCCCATGACTATTTAATCGGGAATCAAGAAGCAAGTGGTTTACTGAATAGTTACATAAAGTTAAGCCTTTTCCAGAGATTCCTACTGCTCAAAATGGCTTCAATTCCTTGCTATAATCACTACCCCACATAGAGAAAGATGTTACATGTTCTGTGGAAACAACTTTGCCCAAATCTAAAATCACTTTCAGAAATGGCACTACCAGGGAGCTCATAATCCAGGTTACTGCTCTGCTGCCAATGGGCAACACAATGTACAGTAGTGATCAGGAAGATGGTAACATCAGATTATGAGTGCAATGGCAAAGGAGCACAATGCTAAACAATATAAAACCATGACATGACAATGAATAAAGTCCTATAGAATAGTGAGTGGCATACGTAAGTCTATATAATATGTATTATGTAATGTAATGCAAGTGCTATATAGAACAGCCTTGCCAAAAAAAAGAGCCTGGTGTCAGATGTGTTCAATCAGTTTTGCAATATTGAAGTGGCATGAAAGGCTTTTTGAGCCGTCATTTGAAAATTATATTACATACACACACACACACACACTGAAGCGGACCAAGGGGCGTGGTCATGCAGACGACAGCACGGCTCCGTTTCCCGCGGCTGCCAGGCTGCCTCAAATCGGCTGAATCAGCGCCCTGCGGCGCTGATGGGTCCGACTCAAGGCAGGAGCTTTCTTGATTTTTGTCTGTCTTGCAGAGGGGATCGGCGCATGGGCTCATCAGCCAACCAGGAGCCAGAGTACGGAGCGCCATTCCCCCTGCGCCCCAAATTATTGTCATCATTATATTATTTATCATTGTGGCCAGCGGGCCTTTTTTCATGATATAATAAAACTCTCGCCATGTTGGTAAACCATGGTCCCTTCCTAAAACCCTACCTGAGGGCAGAGACGCACGGCCACACCCACCCACACCGACAGTTACTTACATGAATATTACAGCTTCCATTTGCAGGTCTTGGTGGAACCCTCATTTGGAACACCTGGCCTACGATTGCTGAGGAGTCAGGGATTCCAGTGTGCAGTCCCTCTGTCACTGCAGAAGCTTCTGGGATAGGTGGAGACTGTTCTTTAGTAACTACAGAGGAAGTAGCCTGAAGCTCGGCAAGCACAACGGACTGCATGGAAGCCTCCAACTCCACGGACATCATCTCCACCACAGTCTCGTGCTGGCCGCCCAGCACGGTACCCTGGACAAGAGCCACCAGCAGCCCCATGACCAGAGAGAAAGTCCTGCCTGGAGGGAGCTTGCTCCTCCTGGTAATTCCACAGCTCCAATCTCTCCGTTTATAGTGCATAGTTGCAGGTAGTTGTGCTGCCCACCAGATGTCTGAGAACAACTGAAGAGGCCACATGCACTAATGTCAGTCTGACCAAATGCTTGTGGGTCAGATCCTCGGGATAGATGCCAGGCTCAGAGATGCAGCATTCACCTTTGTGTTTTTTCGTTGTCCACTTTCATCCATGAAGAGGATTTTGGCAGGCTTTTAAGCTGCCACATGTGTCAACTCCTGAAAAGATAAAAAAATAAAAAGAAAAGCAAACATTAGAACACAATTGCTCGTCACATACAGTTATCTTAATGAACAAGGATATCAAGTATATAGCCTCGGAAAACCTACATTTAATATTGTTCCTTCTCAAATATAATCACTGCTAACATAGTAAAATGGCTGGCTTTAAAATTGTGTAAAATATAAGCAATACTATTCTAGTGTGTGCGAATTAGGTGGCCTTTACACAAAAATCTTTATTTCATTGTGCTTCTACATTGGCTGTTGCACATTGATTTTGTAGTAGGGCTGAACAACATTTTTTTTAGACCAATATTGTGATTGCGATTTAGTATGCCTTTTTTTTTTTTTTTTTTTTTAAGTTCCTCATCTTCTGTATTATTTACTGAACATAAGCAATAAATCATTCTATGGTATGACCAACACAACACTGGGTAGAGTCAACATATAAACTGCTCTTTCCCGTTGGCTAGTGCTACATGTTATGATGAAATGATTAATACTGATGCATGAATTGAGATGAATAACATATCTTTATTTAACTACTGAATTTTAAAAAGACAACCCTTCAATCAAAGTAGAACATTGATTTAAATTCAAGCCTTGTGACTGAATCTGAAAATGAATAATAATAAAAAGAAAATAAAAAATGCAGTGTTTGAGCAGAAAGTTATTTTTCATAAAAAAAATGTTGGGCGCATACATCCACATACTCAGAGCGGAAAAAAAAAAAAAATAATAAATAAGGTAAAAACAAACAAACAAAAAAAAAAAAAAAACAGACGCAGTGTTCTGGAAGAGGCTCCGTCCAGACTCTACAGGTGTTCCGAACTCTGCCAGCAGCACATGTCCCATCCCGGGCTGGAGCACCGGGTCTCACAGGGGGGCGGCCCGAAGGTTCGGTCAAAACAGTCACTCTAGGCGGGAGTAGTAAGAGAGTCACGGGGAAAGTGTCCCCATTACGCACGGTTTCGTTCCATTCACACTTGTTTCTTTCCAAAAGGAGACATAAAATAAAAACAACACTTTTCTGGCACGCCGATCGCGAGCACCCCATCGCTGACATGCGCACCTTCGGGCGGCGCCCCCTCGGGGTGGCGCGCTAGGTGCTCGCCTGTCTCACCTTTAGGAAGAGCTGGCTCTGGACGGCCGTATTGGTTAGATTGTGTATCTCATATATAAAAAAAACTTGAAACTTTCGTTCTATTAAATCGACATCTATTAAATTGTGATGTCGGTTTGAATTCGATTAATCGTTCAGTCCTACTTTGTCGGGCCTCCAACAACTGCTTCTGTCCAATCAACTACCATCATCACCTTTTGATCAATACTAGCCACATGCCTGCTGCTGACGCCTCATCCAGTATAACAGGAATTGACAAAAAAAAAAAAAAAGGAACTAATTGACATATAGCTAAACAAATAGCCAATAACAATGCAAAATAGATGAGACCTATGCAAGCATTTCCAGAGCAAAATAAGTGCATGCCAATCCTACACTAACTTCAGAATCGAGGGGATTTGAGTTCACAACTCTTCTGAGATGGCATGTGAGTGTCAAAGGTCATTCGTCTTGGATGTAAGTTTTAATTAGGCGCCCTGAGGGTGGGAATTAGAGACTCAATTGTGCTGACCCGGCCAACCCAAATCCAGTAGCACTGAGAGACAGGCAGAGCTGGGGCAGCCAATCATTTGGAATCCTAATGCCCAACAGGGGCAAAACCATGGCGTCAGCTAAGAAGAAAATAAAATAAAAATACTGATGCTGAAAGCAACAACTCCAAACCAATTCCATTTTCCATTTGCTTCATTGTCTTCAAAGGCGGGTGAAGATGGAAGCTTTTGCATACTCCTTTCAACCAGTCAGGGTGTCCACTAAATAACCCTTTTCATGCAAACAAAGTGCAAGTTACAAGCAACATGTTTTTCTATCATATTTTTTTCTACTTGGCAAATCTTTGAATACAAATATGCTATTTTACCTTGGCATCAGTAACCATCCATTAATAATCAATTCATTTAACAAAACAAAAAATACAGTGAGTGAAGGGCTGCCCTATCTGTGTGTTCTAGACATAGTGCATACTGATTGTGTGATGTGTCATTCTTAAATTGGGTGAGTTTCAAGGTGATGTTTGTTTTTCTTGACAAAGGTTAACTAGACTGAAAGGTCATCCAATAAACAAAACTTGCACAACACCACTTCTATGATGTGACTTTTCTATGCCAGTATTATATGTTCACTAAGTAAGCACCACTTGTACTGTAAGCAGGTCCTATACATCTAATATAAATATTCCCATTAATAAATGTCTAAACCATTGATTGAATAAACTAAGCTTGTCAGCGGCGTTGCTATTGATCCGTGAATTTACATGAGTCAGAAAAATGTATCTACAGTTGATCATAACCGTCCGTCCATAAAAACAGAGCATCTCTAAAATGGCAGGTCTTGTGGGGTGTTCCCAGTATCCAGCGGTTAGCACCTACCAAAAGTGGTCCAAGGAAGGACAACCGGTGAACCGGCGACGGGGTCATGGGCGTCCATGGGCTCATTGATGCGCGGCGTGTGGGGGCAAAGTCTAGCCCATCTGGTCCAATCCCACAGAAGAGCTACTGCAGCACAAATTGCTAAAAAGGTTGATGCTGCTATGATAGAAAGGGGTCAGAACACACAGTGCATCACAGCTTGCTGTGTATGGAGCTGCGTAGCCACTGACTGGTCAGTGTGTCCATACTGACCCCTGTCCACCACTGAAAGTGCCTACAATGGACATGTGAGCGTCAGAACTGGACCATGGAGCAATGGAAGAAGATGGCCTTGTCTGAGGAATCACCTTTTTTTGATCTTCCTTTTTCAGGGAGAAGACAAGCCGGCGGAGGAAGTGTGATGCTCTGGGTATTGTTCAGCTGGGAAACCTTGGGTGCTGACATTCATGTGGATGTTACTTTGACACGTACCACCTACCTCAACATTGTTGCAGAACAAGTACACCCCTTCATGGCAACAGTATTCCCTGATGGCAGTGGCCTCTTTCAGCAGGATAATCCGTTCACCACACTGCAAAAATTATTCAGGAATTGTTTGAGGGACACGATAAAATTCCCTCGATCTCAATCCAATCAAGTATCTGTGGGATGTGCTGGAACAACAAGCCTGATCCATGGAGGCCACACCTCACAACTTCCAGGACTTAAAGGATCTGCTACTAACGTCTTGGTGCCAGATACCATAGGACACCTTCAGAGGTCTTGTGGAGTCCATGCCTTGACGGGGCAGAGCTGTTTTGGCGGCACGATTGGGAGCTACACAATATAAGGCAGGTGGTTTTAATGTTGTGGCTGATCGATGTATGACCACACAATGTTAGGGTACTTGAGCAGAGGAGGGTGTTCAACAAATCTTTACCAAGAAGATTTTCAACTGTATACTTAATAATATCTGAAAATGTAAGGTTGGCGACTCTGGTTGTCATGGTAGCAGGATTTCATACATAGCTGTTTGTTCCCTCCATGAGGTTCCCTGAATGAGGCAGTCACATTTTGCATTTATAGCAGGCTTTTCAACAATAAACGTTCGACCTATATGTATTTGTCTCTCTAATGGGTCTCGCCGAGTTTTGCTCACAATAACACTGCAGATACTTTGCGTCTATCATTGATGACAGAACTCAACTCTCTCTCTCTCAACATCGAAACACAAGTCAGAGCTGACAGCACCTTTTGCTAAATGATCGATTGCAGATGTTGGATTTCCAAGTTTATACAGTAAATACTCCTAAGTAATAGTAGTTATAATGCTTTAATTTACCTTGTGCAAGGTTTAAGGCGCTTTCGCCTAGGAACTCTGACTGTCGCATGAGTGGCTAGTAGTGGCTTGTATCGGAGCATTTTTAAGAGCTCGGAGCATTTGTAGTGGCTGACTTGTAAAGAAATTGTAACGCCTGCAGAGAACAATAAACAACAACCAACCAATGCATACCAGAATTAATACAGAGGGTTAGAGATATTCCTTAAAAGTCTATGGGGGTGATATCAATCAACTCCAGAGACTTTTGTTTTTTTAACTCAGTAACTCGTCTCATTGACTTAAATGGGATTTTATTTTGCTGTAACCAACAACAAGAGGGCCAGATTGACTTCAGCTGAAACAAACATTGTTGAGCAAAAAGAAGCATTGAGAACATAGCTTTGAGTTCCACTGACAAGTTTGATTATTCTAAGAAAAAAAAAAACATAAATCACATGGTTGGTTGCATCATGATTGATCAGCTGGTGGGGGGAAAGACCAACTTCCATTTCTGGTTCATTAGGTCACTGTATCGTTCCTTTTCGTCAAATTATTTCTTCATGTGAAATACGTTGCAAAAAACGGTCCCACCCTCGTGATCAAAACCCAAATAAAGTGATGACACTGGTTAAATAATGAGGATGGTTATGGGGATGAAACCCATATGAAATGTTTGTAAGAATTCAGACTATTTGACATCTTAATCAAGTTGTAAATAATAAAACAATCTGGAGGTTGGATAAAATGTGAACATTAAAAAAATGAGACAACAGAACAACTTTGAAAAGACTGAGTCAAACATTAGTACAGTAACTGCAGAACATAGCTTTTACAGCAAATAATAGTCCACAACATGTCTGTCCTCTTTACATCTTAGACAAATCTTGATTCACGGAGCACGTGCCTTTCTCTGAATAAGCATTGACCGACACACACAAAAACCCTTTCACATAGTGCCTCTGTTACCATGCCAAGATATGCAGCAAATATGAGATTGTAATAAAATAAACAAAAGGCATCCCCCTCCCTCGATAAAACCCTCCTTCTGACTCAGATGATTCTGAATGGAAACCACAGCACAGTTATATTTTCTAAAGCCTTTCATACACAAGGCCAAGCAGGAACACGGGCAGGGCTGAGCCCACGATGTGCGCTAGATGAATATGAAGGGGGAAAAAATATATATATATATATTGCAATTCATCCACCTCTTTCAACCTGTATTTTAATGTAAAACACAAGCATATCAATAAAATGTGAGGTTGGGAAAATTTAAGCAACACATCTGGTTGCTGCCACAAGTGAGAGAAATGGATGGAGTAAACTCGAGAATGTAGTCTTCAGGACACCATTTTGAAGAACATGTTCCAAACAAGCATGTCAAAGTAAACCACTTGAACATTAAAACCAAATTAAAATGAGTGATCACATAGGCCTGACTTTGATGAGGATATCTCATTTTGACAATTAGAGCTTTTGACACAAGCAAAAGCTAATCCTCTGCAAACACAAAGACTACGGTGGAAAATTAAGACCCAAAGTTTATTTCAGCTATTCGTATCATCTTGTGAAAAGGAGTGCCAGCAGCGTAGGAGTCAGTGTGCTTTACAGTCTGCATCAATCCCCCTTCAATAGGATCTGCTCCAGGGTAAGTGTGCCTCAATGTGACGCCTCTGCATAAGTATGACTCCATGAATTGCAACCGATTGGGGGAAATGCTGAGGGAGTTTTTTTCACAGTAATGTTGGAGGAACACGGTAATCTTTGAATGTGTACACAATGACAGAGACAAAACACTATTTGTCTATGATGCAACCGTGAAGAAAACACACTGTAATCTTAATAGAGATCTGATAGTTCCAATGAAAAGCTTTAGTGTGTTGCTCAACTTTTGTAAAGCAGCGGCACTGTCATTTCCCCCCTCCCATATGTCAAAAGGTCTGTTCTAAGACAACTATTGCACCAGTGCGGTCTGAGGTTTAACACTCTGAGAAGCCTGAAACCCATGGAAAATAATTAGGGCTCAAATTCACAGTGGCATTCAGGGCCAATTGAATTGACGTACCTCATCCAGCAGCCTCTGGATAGTGCATGAGCTGAATAACAAATATTTCCACAAGACAAGCTTGTCTTGCAACTAGAGGTTTCATTGTGATTCCTAAACACTGCAAAAAAAGTAATAAAATAATTCAGATATCAGAGGGGGGAAAAAGATCAAATAAGAGAATAAAAAAATAAACGAACAAAGCCTTGATGGACCGTTTCATGTTAACTCAATAGGTTGACCTTTAGAAAATCGAAAACATAACAAACAGGTTTTTTTGTGATAAAGGCATGGCGCAATAAATCACTTCATTCATCTGTGAACCAGTGTAGAGTTAAGTGCTAGAACTTATAAAGGCAAACTGCAAAGGCGGAATCATGATCTTCAATGACCAAGAAATCAACACTCGGTTCACGTTAGTCAACTTTAAGATGTTATCGGCCGATCCATACGCGGCTTCTGACGCCTGTAGCGTTCTGATTCTGATTCTGCTGATCATCAATAACAACAGAGAGCCACGATCGATCTGCGATAACATGGGCATTAACTCGCACTGGCCGATAATCCAATAAATCTGTGCAAAGAGATTCACGGTTTCAGGGGAAACGTGACATTAAAAGGACCATTTCGCTTTAGTCAGGCCTGGGTCATACTGGAGGTGGCCAGGGGTGGACAGTAACAATCTAAAGTACTTGACATTCCATTTCCATCCAATTGTAACTTTTACTCCACTACATTTCAAAGCAAGTACTTTTTTTTTTTTTTTACTGTACTACATTTCTAACAATTAGTTATTCTTTTTTATGAATCAATATCTTTATTTCTATCTATCAAAAGGTATATCCTATCCGGTTTATTGTTTTTAACTACTTATTTCAAGATTTCTTTGTGAATTGCAATCGAGATATAAATGATCACAAAAAGGTACAGAACACATTTTGTGCTGTATTATACGCTCTGTATTTTTTTTTTTTACGTTATATCAGGACACTGGATATGAAATTTACCTTTAGCCTAAATACTGTTGAGTACATTTAAGGGACAAGCACTTATACTGTTCCCACCGCACTGTTTTGGTGTCAGGTTGTGAGGTCTTGGAGCTTCGTCTTCACTGGGGATTCAACTCTAGAACACGTTGAGTTCTCTGCGAGTGAATCCGTCGGTGAGTGAGAAGGTGAAATTGGGTTTTTTGGGGAGAGGCGCCCCGTAGATCTCTCATTCCTCTGACCACATATGGGTGGACGGTGGTTCATGTTCGGGCCTCGCTGTGGACTTTCTATTGACAAGGCCCGCGGAGTTAAATCACATCGGGCACAACACACACACACACACACACACACACACACACACCAAATAAATTGAACTAAATGGATAAATAAAATTGTTCCTCTCGAACTATATATCAACTCAGTTAGGATCGAGTTGTCGGGGGCCGATTATTAAATGAGACGTTTTCAAGTCTAGCAGCCGAGTCGCAGCACGCTGCGACGGCTCCGCACCGGAGGCGGGAGGATGCACCTGCTCCAGCCGGGCTGGGGCTGCTGGCCGGCGGGCACGAAACCCTCACACGCCGCGCGGCGCACAGGGAAGGACGGATCACAGCGTCCAACCCCGGTGACACGTCCTGAAAAACACCCAACAACACGTAATAGCTGAACGACACGGTGGCGCCACCGGAATAGCACCATCCATGTTGACGAGAAAAGAATAATAATTATAACGACCCCCCCCCCCCCCCCCCGCCCCCGGGTCGGAAGAAAAGGGAACCGGGGTACATTTCGTTATTAAACCGAGTTAACGACTATTAAGACGGTGTTAATTTCGACGCCATACCTGTTCAAGTAAAAACCGAGCCAAACTGACCTTGTTAGCTAGCTAGCTAGCATTAGCTCCTTGGCCCCGTAGCGTCCCCGCAAATCCCATTAAATCGGACACCTTTCCTGGACAGTCCCCCCGGGATGGATGGACGTTTGTTTTGCCGTCGTATTGTTGTTTGTTGTAATGGCCGTGGAGGTGGTGACGTTCCTCTCCCAGCGTCCGGGTGGATCTCTCCTCCCCTCCGCTCTCCTCTCAGGTCCACAGGTTGAGGCTCATCCCAGCAGAAGGATCCGCCTCTTGCTGGGGAACATGCAGGTGACATGACACATAAAGCCCCAGTGTGGAGGAGGAACAGCAGAAGTTTGCGGTGTGTTTATATTTACAGCAGTGTATTTGATGCCAGGTTATTTTCTTGTCTCAATTTATAGGTAACCAAAAAAGTAATAAAATACAGCAATTTTTTTTTCTGATTATTAATTTATCACATGCAGTCGTGCAAGTGTGGTGCAGTGACATGATGAACGGGGAAAACTCCAAAGGCTGTGCAAAATAAAGTAGGAAGAAAAAGTTATAATATAATCTAAATGAGAAAATCAAATATATACAAGTAAAGCAAATAATAAAAGGAAAATATGTATGTATGTATGTATGTATGTATGTATGTATGTATGTATGTGTGTATGTGTATTTATGTATGTATGTATGTATGTGTATGTACTGTATGTATGTGTTTTTATGTATGTATGTATGTATGTTGGTATGTTGGTATTTATGTATGTATGTATGTATGTATGTATGTATGTATGTATGTATGTATGTTGGTATGTTGGTATTTATGTATGTATGTATGTATGTATGTATGTATGTATGTATGTATGTATGTGTGTATGTGTATTTATGTATGTATGTATGTGTATGTATTGTATGTACAGTATGTATGTGTTTTTATGTATGTATGTATGTATGTATGTATGTATATATATGTGTGTGTTTGTATGTATGTATGTATGTATGTATGTATGTATGTATGTATGTATGTATGTATGTATCTATATGTGTATGTATGTATGTATGTATGTATGTATGTATGTATGCATGTATGTATGTATGTATGTGTTTTTATGTATGTACTGTATGTACGTATGTGTTTTTATGTATGTATGTATGTTGGTATGTTGTTATGTTGGTATTTATGTATGTTTTTATGTATGTATGTATGTGTATGTATGTATGTATGTATGTGTTTTTATGTATGTACTGTATGTATGTATGTATGTATGTATGTATGTATGTATGTGTATGTATGTATGTATGTATGTATGAATATATGTGTGTACGTGTATTTATGTATGTATGTGTATGTACTGTATGTATGTGTTTTTATGTATGTATGTATGTATGTATGTATGTATGTATGTATGTATGTATGTATGTATGTGTTTTTATGTATGTACTGTATGTACGTATGTGTTTTTATGTATGTATGTATGTATGTATGTATGTATGTATGTATGTATTTATGTATGTATGTATGTATGTTTTCAAGATTCAAGAGATGACGTCACATATATATACATACTTTCATACATATATGCAGTGAAATGTCTTTGCAACGCACCTGGAGATTATGCACAATCGTTACTAAACCGAACATAATAACTTACCTCATTCCTAATGGGCTAACTAACTGAAACTGATTCCTAAAACGTAATGCAGTGAGTGAATAGAATCATATAAATAAAATAAAATGAAAATAAAATAAGACTCAAAAAGGTAATACAGAGTGGGGGTACAAAATAGAAGGGAATATAGTTATGTACTGTATATGGGATATGCTATTTGTATATACAGATATGTGCAGTAAAGTGCATGTGAATAAAGTGAGTATGGAGATATACAGTACAGTATACAACAGTACAGCACAGCAATACAGTAACACTGAACAGAACAGCAATACAGCGCAGTATGCAGTAACTCAGAACAGTGATACAGTATGCAGTACAGTATGCTACCTACAGTACAGTAAGGCAGTGGGGCCTGTGTGAGTGTCTCAGAGTATGTATGTATGAATGTATGTATGTATGTATGTATGTATGGACAGTGTCATTCTGCCATCTGGTACTTTCCATGTGGTGCAATTAGTTTATTACGGTTGGTGACCCATTTGGGCAGTTTAAGTAGTAGTTTTTCATTATTAACTTGAAAAAGAATAACTTAATTTCTTAATTAGAGGGCTGCATAATAAATGCTTTTTGGAAAATGAATGAGCGATGGAAATCTGCATTATTTTTTTTGCATCTTTCTCCCAAACTCAATGAAAAACATCTAACAAGAGAAGTAAGTTTGAGGTTGGAAATATTCAATTAGAAGGCAGTGGAGCGGGTTCAATGTGTTTCTGGTGCTGTGGTTTGAACACTTCTGTGATCAATAACTCACTTCCGTAAGTATGTTATTCGTTCTCATTGTTCTCGTTTATTGATAAATACCTGAATGCCATAATGAATTATGAGCAATGCCAAAGTTGCTGAAAAGGAAACATAAGTGTGATTGCACTGCAGGGTTTCTGGAGTTTTTCCACCGCACAACTTGCAACATCATAAACTCAGATGAAATTATCTAATCTCAGGCAGATTTCTGCTTATTGAGTGAAAACATGTGCTCGTCATGTGGCTGTTGGAAAATCTTGAAAGGGACAAAGGTCTGGTAGTTCGTTCTGACACAGAAGTACAAAGTAGAAAGAGTTGTTAATTCAATATAAAATATTAAAAATATAAAAAAAAAACAAAAAAACAATATTTCTGTACTAAAGTAAATTACAGGATTGGAGACATTTCCTGTTGTCTTTGATGTTAATGTGGACGGAACAATTTTATTTAGTTTTATTTGTTTTGTTGTTTCTTCCCCAGTATTAATAGTGGAGTTAATTTGACACATATGGTGAAACTGGTTTATATGGCCCTTCATTTCACCGCTTCCCTCCATTAATAAGATTATTCATGAATAGTTTGCCTTTTAAAATGCTTTCTTTCCGTTATAGAATCATGCACAAGAAATCCATCCAAAAGGAAATGTCTCCCGCTTTGTAATTAAGGACTGGTTTGTATTACTCTGCATTATTATGGTTTTAAAATAGGGCAGTGGTTCCCTTGGGAGCGGCACTTGAAAGGCGAAGGTAAAAGGTAAGAGCGAAAAAAACACTTCTCCCCCAGCGACACACTGCGCCGGAGCCGCGCCGGCAAAAGACCCAAATCAGAAAAAACGAGACAGTATTCTCAAATATGACCGCCAGGCCAAAAGAGACTTTGAAACAAACAAATAACAAATGATGCAACATCTTTTATAATAAGTACAGAGTTGTTTTTTTCCTATCTATGATCTGGAGAAGAGAGAAACACTCCACACCATGAAAACCTCATCACAAGATTTAATTATTTTTTTCATTATTAGATAAACAAACAACAGTGGCTTGGAAACAGTGCGGCACGGCGATGCCAGGGTCTCCAAAGGCTAATGAAATCCTTAATACGCGTGAATATGGTTTTAAGACCAAGAAACGGAGTCCGTCTGTCGGGGGTTCACAGACGTGTCAATCATTTAAATTCCCTCTCTCTTCTCTAGCCCCCCCCCCCGCCGGGAGACAAAAGAAGGGGAAACGGACACAACCACTGCGACCGCACCCTCCGCCACGGGGAGCGAGCGTGTTTGGCATTCGGTGTCGAGCCTTATTTCAGAGCCGACGTAGCACATGCAGGTGATGACGCTGCCGGGGAATGGACACGCTTCAAGCCGCGCGGGGTGAAGCGAGACGCCGCTCGGAAAAACACCCGCCGGGGTGTTGCCGGGGAATTATTCCCGAAAGAAATCGGATTTGTGAATGTTTCGGAGTTCAGTTTTGTAACACAGTTGCTTGTAAAAGTAAAAAAATGTAAATAAAATAAAAAGTGGACCACAGCTGTTGATCGTATTCAGCCCAAACACCTGCGGGCCTACTGGAGCACGGTATCCCCCCGCCCACCCGCCGTCTCGTGGAGGACTTGCGTGTGGTTGGACTCTTGATGCGAGCACACAGCGGATTAGGGATCAGCTGACTCTCTCTCGCCATTTCTTCCAAGTGACTTATTAGAATGGTTTAGTTAGCGAGAGCGGCAAGTGGACCACTGAACCGCACTCAAACAGGCGTCTTCCCGCCCGGCTACAAATGCTGCGGCGCTACGCGCGGGCCTTCGCGGCTTGAATCAACAACATCAAAACGATCATCTCACCCCCTTGAATGGATGTTATGTCACTGCGATCGCTTTCTTTTTTTTTTTCATCACCTTTTTTTTTTTCCTCTGCCCATACACATGAAATGCGTTCAGGGCTGTTGCCGGCAACAGCCCTGAACGCATTTCATGTGTTTATTCTTTATGATTGCTGAGTTGCTGTTGCATTGGAAAGAGGAACAGCGGTTTGGTTTGCTGCTTGTTCCACCGTAGAAGCGTTTAGAGGGCACCAGCAACCAATCATCATTGAGAAATAAGTGGGATGGTTATACTTATACTGTACAGTATATCACGTATTTTGTCTTTTTTTTTTTTTTTTTTTTTTTTTTTTTTTAAGCATTGTTTCTGTTGTGCTGATTGTGTGTTTGTCCTGTGTTTTGTCACAGGGATTATCGAACAACCGGGCAACCGACTGCCATCATTAATTATATATGTTTGCATGCGATGGTCAATTTCAGAGCTCAGCCCCATAATGACTCATGTATTGGCATGCAGACTCATCCCATGAGTCTGACCCGAATTACATGTCGGGGTCTGCAACGGCGTTGTGTGATATTTGCATTTATCTCTATGTAAATGAGCCTCATCCAGGTCCTGCTGAGGCAAGTTAGCTGATAATTCACAAATTACTCTGCACAATTAATCCACCATCAGAGACCCCCGAAGGCAATTACAGCGGATTGGTCATTAGCGGCGATGTACATTAGAGCGGTGGCAGAGAGGAGGCCGCTCCATTACAGGGTAAGCACACTGCTCTCTAGGAGCTCCGGGCATTTCCAATCATGTTAAATGGAGGTCTGAAGAAAGGCCTCTAATGGTCTCTGTGACTTGGGTAATCATTTTTGTTATCAGAGACAAACGGTCCTAATGACTCTGGAATACATCATAGAGGACATCCGCGAATAAAGCAGAGATCAGCAGAGGGAATGACCACAGGATGACCTCGGAGCGGTCGAGCCTTTAAAAGTTTCACATGATCGGTGGAGGAGCCGTTTTACCCAAATGCAAAATTTACAGAAATATGATCATTTGTGAATATTTGTTGAATATCGGCTAATACATGTTTACCACACATTTCATCATTTCCAGATTTGGAAATCTAAGAATTAACCTGACTCAGAATGCAATCTAACCCAACAAATGTCTTTCAACACAAATAAGTTTACAAAGTTTAAACAAGTTTGAAGGACTTATCTCGATAGAGAAAATGGTAGAATTTAATAATTGTGTATGGAATAGTGAAAATTTCACTATTCCATACACAATTATTAAATTCTACCATTTTAATATTATTATTATTACTATTATTATTATTAATAATAATAATAATAATAATAAGCATCCCCACTCCCCTTTCAGAACAATATTTTCATGGTTTAAGGTTTTTTTTTCAGGGGTCTCAAATCCCTGCATAATGTCCTGATCGTCAGGTGTAACTTACATGTAACTCTTGTTCTTCTTCTTGTCTTGTTCTAGAGAGTCATCGTCCGTTGGTTTTATTTCCGTCCTTTCCGGCCTGGGAGATTTATTAACGAGCAAACATGAGTAGAGGCTCAGGAATTTGCTCCACTTTTGGCCAACGGATCTAACTGTGACCGGCACTGACGCCCAACATGACAGGCAGCTTTGTTTTCATTACTGTGTGTGTGTGTGTGTGTGTGTGTGTGTGTGTGTGTGTGTGTGCGTGCGTGCGTGCGTGCGTGCGTGCGTGGAACTCTTTTTTTATTCAATGGCTGGCTCAGACCCTGAGCTCTAGAAGGGCAGATATGGCAAACAAATGCAGTGCAACCCCGAGTCCCAGGTGTACACTTAACACTAGCAACCAATTTCAGCCAAGGGTGAGCAAGGCCACAAGCCAGATCAAATCATGAGTCAGAGCTTCAGGAGGCGGTTTGGCTCAGGCTGATTAGCTGGCCCCTCATATGGCGGGCAGGACGGACTCGCACGGAATAAGTCACTCCATGGCGGGGCGACAGCGGCAGGTCCACCCGGGTACGAAGTGGGAGAGTGTGAATTGCATCTAGACGTCAGGGCGTACCGTTCATTATCCCACGCCATAATCACGTCCGCGGTGAAAGCCGAACCAGGCAGCCGAAAACACCACGGTGCTCGGGCGCAGGGAGTGTGAAGATGCCCGTTACGCGACTCCACGTATCTTGACCAGAGTCTCCCCAAGTGCCTTTTCCTGTGGAACAGTGGAGCCCTCAGTATAAAGAACTGGGCGTCGATGCCAAAATCCTGTTATTCAAATCCGTCGGCACTGTCTCATTTACCAGATAAGAGCCTCACCACCGGGGTGGGCAGGGGAGACCTTTTGGGACAAAGGCTTCTCTTGTCGCTACCTTTCCATTCTCCACATTCCTGGAATGTGTACAGACGTGTCCAGACAAACAAAGCTTTGGGGTCTTTTCTACTCCTGGCTCACGCACACTGGGACGGGTTGTGTTTACTCGCCTGTTTTATATGTATTTTTGTCCCAAAACCATCCCGTTCACAGCCAATAGTAATTGTCACGCCACCAGCTAGTCTACGATACAATACCAGGAAGGCATTGCGAATCTGGGGAGAATCACCATCCTGGCATTGAGATGTTTTTGATGCACATGATGGTCGAATAGTAAAAAAACTAAAACGTGTGTCCTGGCCAGGATTTTAACATTTCTAATGTATAAACACAAGTTATTGAATCAGAATCAGAATAGTCTTCATTGCCAAGTAAGTTTACGTGAACAAGGAATTTGTCTTGGTGTTCGGTGCATACATGAAACATAAATGTAAAACAATAAGTCAAATATAAGTCAAATATATAAGAATAGTAAAATGAGGCTGTTTTTATTTTTGTTTTGTTTTTTTAATTACATGTTTATTTTTATTTTTATTGAATCATTATGAATGGGAGACCACATGTAAAATCACATGTGAAACCCATGTGTGGTGCCACTGTCAAAAACAAAACCTACTTGTCTATCACATGAGCTGCACCATTTAGCACCTTACATGGGATTCACATGTGCTACACACATTTTTTTTGTTGTTTTTTTTGGGGGGGGGGGGGGGGGGGGGGGTGTTGCTATAGAGGCTCGCTAGAAGGACTAGTAGACACAAGCAGAATCTTTTCACGTCAATGTCAACCAACCCAGTTGCCCTCCAGTTCAGCTGTAGACAGCAATATTTGTTCAAATTAACGAACCAAATGATTTCGAAACTATCACCGCAACCGCTTAAGCAATTTGTGAGGCGACCGGTCGGGCTGTTTTGGAAAATCAAAGGGGGGCCCTTCGCTCAGAGCCTGGGGGCCTTCCTGAAAGGCGCGGCTTCCAGATCAAACGCTGTCAGGGGTGGTTATCGTACCTGACACGCGATACCTTATAGACAGCCCCGGCTTTGAAGCCACACAAGGCATCCGTCATGTGGTCATGCGAAGGAGAACCTGAGGGGGGGAAATATTCCGTCCTTCCACAGACTGTGAGAAGATGTGATTTCACACATGGCTGTTTTGCCCTTTCATAATGAGTGAACGTCGGAAGGCGCCGATATCTCACCTCCAATCTAATCATATGAACCCCGTTTTGTCAGAAAATAATCAGAGAATCTAAGGAAATGGCCTTGGTAGTAAAACTTTTAGATGGCGGCGCTTTTATAAAATTCTCCCCGTCATAATTCGGAATGAGGCAGACGGGGGCACAGCCTCGCTTCAAACCCTATTTATGCGGAGTAATAATCCTTTGTTACTTTAATTACACCTCCCAGAAATGAGTGTCAGCACTTCCCACATTTTTTCACCCCAGTTATCTGATCGTGTTCCTTCCCCACGGGGGACATTTTCAAACCGCAGCCGAGAACCTGCCGCGCGAGCTGCCGGAGCTGCGGATCTCTGCACCTGTGGATGACACAGTATCCAGACGCGGCTTCCAGACTCCAGACGGTCTCCTGCTCGCGGCCTCCCACATCTGGCATGACCTCATCCCCGGAACCTGGGGCCTTATCCTCGATCTTTTCAAGAAGATATTGAAAGGGAGGGGGGGAAAAAAAAAAAAAAAAGAGAAGAAACAAAAAAGATAACCTTATAAACATGTCACACTTGGCGTTTTGCAATCCATTGCACACTTTGGATGAAAGTTGACTCAGCTGCGTGCGGGTTTGTGTGCGTGTGTGTGTGTGTGTGTGTGTGTGTGTGTGTGTGTGTGTGTGTGTGTGTGTGTGTGTGTGTGTGTGTGTGTGTGTGTGTGCGTGCGTGTGCGTGTGCGTGTGCGTGTGCGCCTGTGCATGTGCGTCTGTGTGTATGTGTTGGATTGGGAATAAAACTTGTGTTTGCCGAAACAGAAGCACAGCCATAAGCTTCAGTGTTGCATATAGGCGACTGGGAGCCTATTCATCAACGCCTTACTTCCACGTTTACCCCGGTTGTGCCGGGGTGTTTGTGCTTTTACCAAAGTGAAAGGGTCTGGTCGCTTCTTCTTCCATCACTGTCATTAAGAGGGAGTACAAAATTGGGAGTAAAAGAAAACTGAGATGAAACGGCAGCGTTAACAACCCCCTCATAATGGCGCGGCGACGTCTCCACCTGCGTGGAATAAGTGCCGGCGTACGTTTTGTGGGCAGAAACGCCTTCATTGGGCGCGGCACGCGGGAGTCCTTTGATCTTCGCTTAAAGCTCCGTCTCCGATTAGTATTCCAGAAATAGGCTTTCAGGTTCAGTGAAGCACTGCTGCAGGAATGCTGCTGTTTGCCACACTTGAGTTGTGTATGCTCACCAGCTTGTATTAAAGGAACTACAGAGAGGTTTCCTATTGACCTCTGCTTGATTATGCCTGTTTGAAAGTATTATCAAATGTTTGGTGTGTGTTAGTGCTCGAATTTCTTTAATAGAGACAGAGAGGACATTAAAGTCATAAAATCTATGTTTTATATACAGTATATAGTATATATATGAAATGATAATACATGATTATGCATGATTATATATGATAATGTGTATATACGGTATATATCCTTCTGAATATGAATATTAATCTTAAATATTAAGAATGTCTACATATTCCTGCAGTTTCTGGCACAGTGGCATCTTCTCTTAAAGGTGCAGTGTGTAGAATTTAGTG
The DNA here is from genome assembly GCF_960531495.2 of Zeus faber. Classification (NCBI taxonomy): domain Eukaryota; kingdom Metazoa; phylum Chordata; class Actinopteri; order Zeiformes; family Zeidae; genus Zeus; species Zeus faber. The sequence continues at coordinate 22,263,175 of NC_137194.1, read as the reverse complement.
GCATCCACCGGTGAGGTTGCAGATTGCAACCGTCTGAATACCCCTCCCCACAGCAACGGCACGTGCAACACGACGGTGTCCGCAAATCTCGCAAAAAAACGCAAAAGGCCCTCTCTAGAGCCCATGTTTGGTTTGTCCCTTCTGGGCTACCATACAAGAAACATGGCCGTGCAACATGGCGGCCTCTGTGGAGCGTACCCGCTCCCTCTGTGGATAAAACAAAAACGCTCATTCTAAGGTAGCGCCAACACAACAATTCTTATTTTCATGGCATTATACACTAATTAAAACATGCTTATGAATATTATATTTCATTTCTGACACATTCTACACACTGCACCTTTAAATGAAAGAAGAAAAGCCCTGGCCACAAACAAAACATAAAGTGTGACACATTCTTTCCTCTTTCCGTGATGTGTTTCTCAACCGACCCTCCTTTCCCAGACAATGATGTAAAGGAGCTGCAGGGAACTCCATACGGGGCTCAGCGATGTCTTTGTTGCCATCTGCCTGGGAGAGTGGGGGGGGAGAATACGGGACGCATTCCGTGACTGAGTAATTGTTGGTGTCATCTCTTGATGTCTCAGTGCCATTCAGTGTGAAAGGTATTTGTTCGGCCTGAATGCCCAGAGACAAGCATGGCCGCCGTGCGTCGTGGTGACCAAAGCATGCGCCGTCGGGCTGTTTGGCAGCGTGAAGGGTGGGGGGGGGCATTTTTCTCTCCAACACAAACAGAGCTTTTGTTGCTTGTACATAACTGTCCGACTAATAATTGTTCCATTAAAATGAATTGAATACAATATAATACATCATCCAGCACGTCTTTCTTGTTTTGCACAATAGGTGCGAGATTTGCTTGTGTGTTCTGTTCTGTTTACAATGTTGAACAGGTCCACGTGAAGAGGTGGTTGAAATGTCCTGTGTCACTAAAAGCTTAATTTCAGTCTGTAATATTATTAATCCTCTATCGTATAACATAACGTCAGTTTCACACAAACCACGTTCCTCTGCATCGTGCACATTTGCATGCTTGCATACTTTCAGGTCAGAGACTGACTAAACCAATGACACGCTGCCACATGGTACCACACGGTGAGTCGTGTATTGATTTCATCTTTCTCTACACGCCTGGGCATGTGAGTCACACAGATAAACCTTATTTTCTGAGGGTTTTACTGGAAGAGATGGGCGGATAATTATAGCTCGGAACTACTTCCCAACAAAAAAATGCACCATCAAGTTATTTTTACTATGTCACATGAACAAATGTAGGTATGTATCCCGGAGGTATCATTGTGCAATTATGGAATATATAAATATGGTATTGGATTTGACTAACTCTAAAACCTGGTCTAGTATTGTCTTAAACTATAACTCTCTTTAACTCGTTAACTGTACTATATGCGGTTGCAATAATCACATATCACTTAATCATTCATCTACCTATCTATTACTACCCGTTCTAATATTTTTGGCTTGAAGGAGGAGTGATTCCATCCCTTGTGTTTAACAAAGCAGCGTGCACGGATTGAAGATCACACACTGCCTCCTACTGTTTGGAGAGCAGTCCATACTCTCCTGCAAACCGTGAGTCAGTGCTCTTATTCCTCAGCATTTGAGTCATAGTATAACACAGAATCTGAGAAACTCATAAAAACCCGGTTGTTCCGACAAGTTCCGTTTCCCCTTAATAATTGGCAAGAAAAGCTCAAAAGGCCAGACTCTGATTAAGTTGGGGTTTTTTTTCCCTCCCGCGTGCTGACACAAGTTGGTGTGACGTCATCAATGCAACAAAGGCCTTTTTGTTCAAAAGGAACGACATGGATATGATTGCCCAAGCGACCGGCGTGTATTTTCCATTTATTAGACCCGGCTTAGGCAGCGGATTTGATTTAAGATGATGATGTAATTCTCGAAGAGCTGTTTATAGGACAACCTGCTGCATCACTACTTCACACATGCCATACTTAAACACTTCACTGTAAATAATTGGTTGCGTAAAAGTGATTCACACCCTCCTTATTTTTTTGCTTCGGTCTCATAGAAGTCACAGCGCAGTATTTTATGGAATGTGGCCTCGAACTGCATCAGACAGGTAGATAACTAACGCAGTACATTCACGGGTAATAACAACAAGATACTTTACAAGTAGAGTCATGGCACAATGTCGCCAGAACATTGTGCCATTGTGCCAAACCTCTTCAAAATGCAGTCATTTTGAAGAGGTTTGGCACGGACCACTCAGCAACGTCTCAAAGTCCGGCCTCTCTGCCCCCCTACACAGGACCCCTACGCCCTGAGGATTAAGGAGAAACTCGAAGGTCACTGCACATCATAGCCTTTCTCTGTACATACACACAAACACAAACACATTATGTGTATTGTACATTGCATTATTGCACATACAACTTGTTGCTGCCTATCCCTCACTTCCACACCTTTTTCATTACATTGTAATATTGTGATCTTTTTATTTGTATTTGCACTTTCACAATTTTTTTTTAGACGACCAGAATTGTTTCTGTTTCACTGTCTCTATATCTATATATCTCTATATCTGCCCTTTAACAATGACCACCATGCATTGCATTATCACAAACGATGGCTAAATGCAAGATTTTGAAAACTTGCAAACGGGCTGTAGTATCAATGTAACTCCACTAGATGGCGATGTACGAAAAAAGATTTGAACCCGTGGCAAAATGTCCTAATTTTAAGAAATTTAGACCGTTTGTCGAGCCGTTACAATTGATTACACCAAAAAACATATGTAACGACACTTTATTCTTAAATACTAAAAAATAAAATAATTGATTACTTAAAAAACGAATATTATAATAATCATTGTTATAATTATTAAACAATTCTGGTACTGTTGTTGCCTATAGAAATCATTATTTACTAGTAAATGATTAGTTCTCACATTCGTTAAATTCTTAATGCAAGTTATATAAGTTATTAAATGAAATATAAATTTTGTATCAATCAACGTTGTGACTGCCAGTGTCAAAATGTTGGAAATTAATATTCCGGTTTTATACATTGGCCAAAAAAATTAAATACAAAAAAAATTGAACACAAAATGCACTCGTTTGCATCCTTAGCTCAGTTTTTATTATTATTATTGTATTTATTATTATTTATTATTATTTATTATGATTATTATTATAATGTTATTATTATTATGCTTGTTAATAATAATAATAATACTATTATTATTATTATTATTATCATCATCGTCGTCATTATTATTATCTAGTGCTATTTTTATTGTAATCATTATTATTATTATTATTTTTATTTTTTATTTTTATTATTATTATTTTATTATATATTTTTTTCCTCAATTGGTATATGGTGAAATGACTCAGTGTTGCACCGGGTGGGGGCTGAGCAAGTGTGCGGTGCTCTGTGCAGCCCATTCCCAGTTGGCGCTCCTGGTGGGACAGAGCAGGGACCAGTGGGGGGCGGGCGGCGCGTCCACGGAGCGTCTCAGATCAGACCAGACGCCGAGGCGCAGGAGCCACCGCACGCAGTGTCGGGATCGTGGATTGCTTTGGTTTGATGGTCGCTCGGTGTGTGGGGATTTTTATTTCGATTTGATTTTTTTTTTTTTTTTTTTTTTTTTTTTTAAGAAATCGTCTGCCGCTCTCCCAGTCTTCCCTCTCCCACTCTAAAAATCCCCCCCCCCACCCCCCAAAAAAGCTGAGATCCAGCTCCAGTCCTGCAGCAGGAGGATCTGTGGAATACATGAGGATCTACAGCCTGCAGGGTGACTGGTCCATGGAGAGGAGACATTAGGAGGAGTTGCACCTTTGCATAAAACCAGGTGGGTGAGGGATCATCTCTTTACATTTCAACTGTTTAACAGATTGATATGATGCACAGCATTTATCCTACTGAACCATCAATGGAATATACCCAAATAAATATCGAGATTTTTTGCTGTTGGCGGGTAGGTTGATTGCAAGTTATTACTTAATTTTTTTCTTCAACAAACATTGATCTCTACCAATCATGAAAGCCTGAAATTATGCAATTGATGTTATTGTTTACATATACAACAGTTCAATTAAAAGCCTATCATTTCATTTTGCCAATGGCCAAAGTAAGAAAACATTTCAAATTCCACTTGTCAAAAAAAATGTATAATGAAAATTTGCTCTTGTGTTGCAAGATCAAAATTGCAGAGCTGTTCTAATTCATCAGTTCCAGCCAGAATACAAGCTCTGTGTCAATCAGAACAAGCTCAGTTCTCAGACTGAACGTGAACTACTAGTAGGCAATAACAGAAAGCACACGTACACATGTTTTTAGTGGTTAATGGTATAGTGGTGTTCCCTGGGATTATTTCAGAAAAAAATAAGGTTGGGAAACTGATAGTGCACTGTGGGTTATGTTCACCAGATCCACTCAAGGGGACAATAATGAAGACATGAAATGGGTTTTAGAGAAAGCGGCAGCAGCAGAGTGGTTAGATAACCACAGCGACAGTGTTGGAAATTAGGAGACAATCATGGCGTTGTGTGTGTGCTCCTCATTTTAATGGAAGAGGACCCTGCTGGCCTGGCCGTTGTGCACAGAGATGGTTTTTCTTGGAGACTGCTCTCCTGCTGGTGCTGAGACAGCAGTGGGGTGTGTGTGTGACAGGACCATCATTCACCAGGATGCCTAATTACCTAATTCTTAGACCGGATAGAGAAATTAGCCTGAGAGGCCGACCCAAGGGAAGGGACTGGTCCTGGACTTTGCTGACGTTGTTTATTTCCATGCACAGGATTTGGATAGGCTACGTGATTGAATTGAAAAATCGCATATTCATATTTAAGCGTTGCTTCTTTACTGCCAGGACATGAAGAAAGCTCTCATCGTCTCATTTTTCGTTTGCATACAGTCATTTGAAATCAACATCGTCACATGGTTGACACACTTGTCCAGTGATGTATATTGTAATTATAATGAAGTTGACTTTGCGTTCCAGCCCGGGTCGCCTCGGCCCAGGTTCCGCTTGACCACCAAATATGGCCGTTTTTAGTGGCAGCAAATACCACAGATAAATTTAGAAGGGTGATGATCTTTCGAATCCTCCATCATCCTCAGGTCAGAAAAACACCGCGGGCCGGTCGATTGGTTAAGCAGCCTGGCTTTGCGATGTTTTCGCTGCCTGAATGTACCCATAAAGCGTAGGAAACCTGCGTTTGATCCTTCAGCCTTCTGTGTTTTAACTTGCATCAGACCAGTGATGTTTTTTTTTTTAACCTACTGGTGGGAGCAATAGGAAGAAACAATGGCGCATTGATCTTTGACTTATGTAAGTTTGAAAAATAATCTATTTTTAAATGAAGACCTCAGGAGGATTTTCAGTTAATAGACTATAATTGTGTGTGTGTCTGTGTGTGTGTGTGTGTGTGTGTGTGTGTGTGTGTGTGTGTGTGAGTGTGTGTGCGCGCGCGTGCGTTCCTGCGTGCGTGTAGCTCTGTGTTACACAATAATTGTGTGTGTCTGTTTGTGTGTTCTCATGATGCACAGACTGCAAAGAGATAACAAATGCCATATGGTTGTGTTGAGAGAGATTCGTATGTCGTAAAGGGATTTCAGACGGGGGGGGAGGGGGCAGGTGGAGTCAGGTCCAAATGTAATTCCTTAATGCACTCCCAAGATCTAATAAGAAATGGAAGGGCCCTTTCGTTAATGAAACCCAACAGCCTCTTTTGCTGCAGAGTAAGGGCTCGGGCCTGGAAGCTTCATAAATAACAGAAGCCAGACCCGGCACGCACTCACACACACACACACACACACACACACACACACACACACACACACACACACACACACACACACAGGTCCAACATCTGGGAACTGCCAATAATCGTCCTCATCCAGCACCAAGCTGGCGTGCTGTCCCTGCAGACCACCAGGGGAAACAGGGGTCTGCTCGGATAGTTTGGAGTCATCACTGCAGGACCTTTACTTAATTGAGTGTTGTGCAGGACAAAGGGGGTGGAGGCGGGCGGAGCGCGTGGTGGGAGGAAGCAGACAACGTGAGATTTGATCCTTCATATGCAGCTGTAAATTACACCTCATCACAGCGAGACATTGGGAGAGTCGAAGGCAGGGGTCTTGCTCCGCTTGTGATGTTTTACACACGAGACCGAAAACAATGTGTTTGGGACCCTTTATTTGGGCAAAGTGTCCCATGTTGCGATTATTCGCACCTTTTATTTAACCAAAATGTTTCTGCCAGCTTAAGAGTTCATTTAGACGTAAACACAGGGCCAAACAACAAGGGGGCAAAATGCTGCAGTTTCCTTTTAAATATTGATCCCTTTTGTATTTGCGAGTCGTGAAGCCAGAGCTTTGCGGTCAATATCAGCCATGTCTGTCATACATGCATTCATCACGGGGGCAATCACATATTAATTTGCTCTCTAATATTTTAAATAAATCCCGAGGATTTGAGGATGGAATTAACCTACTTATCGTATCTCTTGGTTAAAGACCCGGGGAACTAAGTCCTTTCTAATTACTACGATGAAATATATATATTTTTCATTTCTCACAGTGTGTTCCTCACTATTGCTGTGGGGGAAATATACTCAACTTGAAAACAAACACGGTGGTGGAGCAGGCCACCCCTCTCTCCTCCAGACCTCCCGAAGCTGCCAGGGCTCAGAACAAATCCCTGGCTTCGACCCTCCCCGTGTTTCCATAAAGTGCTTCTTTTTGTCGGATTGAAATGTGATGTGTTCTGTTCTATTTTTTCTTTATATTTTTTTAATTTTAAGGTTTAGGTTTCAGCCCGGTGGCTTGACCATGGGCGATGTTCTGTAAGAAAAGATGTCATTGTACCGCGCTCTCATCACCCTGAACCCACCAGGCCACATGACTCCCCAACAGGAGCCTCATGACCGCGGTTAATTTAGTTCAGAACCTGCTCTTAGGTCCGCGGTATGAGTCCGACACAGTAATAAATGTGTGTGCCGCTGCCAAGTCCTCCTCTCCAGTGGGTGAACGTTTTGCATGGAGGGAACGGCTGAAGGACGGACTCGGTGACGCTAAGCCGCTTTGCTTGCAGTCTCCTGAACGGAGGTTTCTCTTTCCATTGGCTGTCAGCATCAGTGTGTGTGTGTGTGTGTGTGTGTGTGTGTGTGTGTGTGTGTGTGTGTGCGTTTGAATTGGTGACCGAAGGGAAGGGAAGCTCTTTATCCCCCCCCCACCACCACCACCACCACCACCACCACCTCCCTCACCCTCCTTTTTGGTTGCCGAGTGCCTGAAATATTTAACAAGGCCTGGACTATTTTTGGAATTGTGCTTCTAGTTGTGTTTTAGTTTGTTGTGGCCGTCAGTAGCCGTGTTGTGTGTTTCTCTCCACTCATTGAGTTTGGGCAACAGGATAATGTGTGTTATACAAGGGTGGCGTTGTCCCTAAAAATAAAGATCAAGGTGATAATGAGACTTAAAGAGAAGGCTTGACATGAGGAGTAAACGTAAAATACAATTTCTGCAGTCACTTCCAAGTGTTAAGGCACTTTTGTTTTTCTGGCCTTTATTTTATATATATATATATACTGTATGTATATATATATATATATATATATATATATATATAATTGTAACATGTGACAATGACTTTGTTCATCATTATGATAATGATACTGTAGGTTCATTTACAATCAATATCACAACATCTGCTTATCTATTCAAATTCCCATGTTTATCAATCCATCCACAGCGCATTACAATTAACTATATGGTACTTGAAAGTGTGAGCGTGTGTGTGTGTGTGTGTGTGTGTGTGTGTGTGTATATCGTGCCTCATTTTGCGAGAAATCTTAGGTTATCTCTTCTCACCACCATTAATATGACTATAAATTGTACATATATCACATAATTGTGATATAATAATTTACGCTGTAAAACCATAATATTGATTGTCACCCAGTTATGTAAAATGCTCAGCATCGCTGAGTGAAAAAATACTGTGGTTGTCTATTCCTACAATGCATCAAAACACCCGTTCCCCCCCAAAAAATAATAGAGATTTATGAGCAAATCTGGCGTGCACTTTGATGAATTTGACTGCCAGTTTCAATGCGGTGGTTTGTTCATCAAGTAAGCAAAGCAAATCCATATCTTCTCAAGTTACTTTTAGACTAAAAGCTATTGATCATCACTCCTCTCTGGATTTCTCTCTCTCTCTCTCTCTCTCTCTCTCTCTCTCTCTCTCTCTCTCTCTCTCCCTCACTCCCAGCAAGGCATCAGGTTTTCTTACTCACGCCCGGGCGTAGAGCATGGAAGGATGGTAGGGAGGCAGGGACGAGAGCGAGAACTCTTCAGCAGATAGAGAGTTTGACCTTCAGTGAGGGGGGTCGGGGATAAAAGCTTGAGTTAATGCCCTGCCAAAGAGTATGCACTTCCATGCCAAAATAAATCTATTGAGAACGATATATGGTGCTAGTCTCAGCTCCGTGATAATAAGAATCCTGGTGTTCTCAGTCGAGGCAAGTGGAGATCCCCGAGTCCAGAAAAATAAAAAAAAAGATACTGGAAAAGCCAGAGAGTATTGTAGGTTTTGGCAAAATGTGATATTTCCATCATAAGCATCCAGGATTTTTTTTTAAGTGATCATCCGTTAAAATGGATCTTGTGTTGGGAGCATTCCATTGCAAACGGCAACATATATATAATTTTTTCTTCTGTATTTGGTTTAAATATTTGATTTACAGCTGTGCTGCCGAACGAACCAGCCATGGCAGCACATCTTCATCATGTGAATATGCTTTGCACTCGCGTAGTTTTGAGGGGAAAAAAAGCTGCGCGTTTATTTCCGCGATGTCATTTGACACAGAATTGTTTTCTGTTGCACTTCCTCCCGACAAGGCGGACCCCGCCACCAACAATGGAAACAGCGTATAGAGGAGCGCATACATAATACCAATACACTGAATGGCTTTTTCTTCAATACGTTAGTGGCAAATAATAATAAAAAAAGGATAAATGATGGGATTTTTCAAACAAAATAATCATACAGTTTTTCGCATTAAAGGAACTAGGTAAACAAGTGTTTTTTTCTTATTTTCTTGACATTATTTCCCTCTGTGAATTTGCAGAAGAGCAAAATAAACGACCGCCATTCAATGCACACAGTGCGTGCTGGTACGAACCAGATCCGAGAGGAACACACGGTTATTCCCAGTGCCATATGCGAGGCGTCTTATCTGCACATGTGTTGTATTCTTCCAACTGGCCTTAAGGAGTGAAAGAATGAAAGGAAGAAAAAGGGGCTCGTTTCAATCAGATAGATGATTTGCGAAAATAAATACCTCCTCATTTGATCAATCCGTCTTCCTCCAATTTATTATTATTATTTTTAAATCAAAACAGACTGAGCACCAATCAAGGATTTCTTCAGCTCGTCAGTTAGAAGCTGATAGGATAGAATGCAAAAAGAAAAAAACATTGCTCCTGTTAATAGACCATAATAATCTCATACCCCTTCCTGGCACATTTTTTTTTAAAAGGCTTACCTTCACACCTACCACAAAAAACATCATCCTTTGGAACGCGGCCTCTTTAAAATGGATTGACACCCACTGCACAGCAGGTTTCCATGATAGAACGAGGCCTTGTTTGTATTGATGATCAGCCACGGTGTGAGCTCAGCAAAAGAGAACACCAACACGTGCACTTTTTACTTCTGTCTACGGGACAAGTACAGAAATATGGGTTTAGGGAGGAAAAAATCATTCATTTAACATTTTGTCAAGAATCAGAGCCTTATAACACCCCCCATCCCCCATTTCTATTGAACCCCCTTTTTTCCTCTCCTGTTTCATACGAGAGATTTCAAAAACCTGCAGTCAGAACAGAGTCGATTTTATCCATTTGCGGCAGAGCTTAAATAGATAAATAGGCCGACCGAACTTCATCTATTAGTTGAAAATGTTGCTCATAGAAAAAGCGATGTCGGGAAAAAAAATAAAATCAAAATTATAGTCAGAGATCAGGGTTTGAGAAAATGCTAATGCTAATTCAAGAGCCGGCGCCCGATTCCAAGCCCTCATCAGGTCTAAGAGATGTGACTGAAGCGCCGGATAGATCTCTCTGCGGTTAAATTGCGAGTTTGCCACAAAACCAAATCAGTTAAGAAACATCTGCAGGAAATCATCTCGTGAGTGTTAATTCATCACTCTGGTATTATGGGTTTAAATAAGCCCCCTCCCCACGCCCCCTCCCCTCAACGCAATCTTTTCAGCATCAGCCAGGATGGAGGTTGCAATTCATCCGCTGAAGAGAGCCGGACTCAGGAGCCGCAGACAGCCAGGGCTCCGGGGGTGCTCTGGGGGAGGAGTGGGGGGCGGGGGTGGGCCTTGGGGTTGACAGGCATCTTGTAGTGGAGGCTGACACACACACACACGCTCCAACACCAGATGAAGCCGGGATCTGACGGAGGGGGGCTGGAGGGGCGGAGGCGGTGGAGTGACCCCCCCTTGTGCTCACACCCGACCCCTTCCATTACATGTGACAGAGCACGGACACGCCGAGAGATAAAACACTTCTCTTTAATTTTCAATCGCCGCCCCCCCGCCCTGTCCCCCTGTCCCCGTCCCCCCCATCCCCCTCATCTTTTCCATCTAACTCCCCTTTCTTCTTCTCTCTCCTGTTTCATGCGAGAGCATTCAAAAAACCTGCAGCCGGAGTATAAAGTAAAGTGGATTTTATCCATTCGTGTTGAACTGAAATGGATGACAACCTTGAGTCTAAAATTGTACTCATACTACACATAAAAAAAACTGGAATAGAAAATAAACATAGGTTTTTTTTCTGGCTGCTGCAATTTCATAAACACAGTGCAAAATAATTATTATATTCCAAATAGTATTGTTTTTCTGTCATTTTATTCATGTAATGTTATTACTTTCTGTGTTCGATTTATTTTTGTTATAATTTCTCTTTCATTCAAGCTTTATTCAACCAGAAGTGCTGAACAATCAGTGACAATCTTGTTTATTTATCGTTATTTATTATTCTTATTCTTATTATTATCTTCTGGTGTTTTGGTTGTGTCAAGGCCTGCCTCTTTACAGTTGTTTGACCTTGTGTTTTTGTTTTTCTGTAGGACATATGCAAGGAAGAATTTCATTGTATCGTGTACATATGCCAATAAAGTTAAACTAAACCAGGAGGTCATTTTAAGGATGAAATCTTTCTAATCTAAGGGGATGGCACATCAATGACAAAATAATAAAAACCATAGCATGTTAAACCAGACACAGCACACAAACAATAATCCGGTCAATGAAAAATTGCAATTGTACTCCTCACTAACACAGTCTTCCATTGAGAAAAGATTATTATATGACAAGAATGAGATTGGGCTTTTGTGGTGATTATTTGTGTAATTACCCCCTAACCCTGACAGTGTGTAACAATAAGAATGAGGCCGTTCTTCCACTTTCATTTGAGCAAAATACTCAGACAAACGCCTCAGAATTCTGCAGACAACGCTCACTAAAGTATGAAAGAGTGCTTCTAAGGTGTGTGTGTGTGTGTGTGTGTGTGTGTGTGTACTGTATATACAGTACTGTGTACGCTTCTCTAGCGCTTTCCCCAAAGACATCATTAGATTTTGGGATAGATGAGTGGCAGCATGAAAACTCTGAATGCGTCTACCCCTGTTTGTTGAGGAGGAACTGACAGGATGCTCTGCTTTCCACTCTCAGAGTTAAAGTTAAACACCCTTTCCTCTGGAGGGCGGAAGGGGGGGGGCGGGGGGGTAACTTCAGCCGAAATGTATGTGTGGTGTGTGTAAACCCTCAGTTGTCGTGGATATGTCACGCCAGCGCTCCATCACCGGGGAGGAGGGGGTGAGGGGGGGTTTTCCATCTGTGAGGATGGCGCTCTCATTGTGTCATCCCGTGCGTCGGAATATGTCGGGAGCTTTATTCTGCTCCGGGCTGAGAACGTGGCGGAGATCAAAGCCTCCCTTCCCATCTTGTGTATCGGAGAGTGTGTGTGTGTGTGTGTGTGTGTGTGTGTGTGTGTGTGTGTGTGTGTGTGTGTGTGTGTGTCCGTGTCCGTGTCTGTGTCTGTCCAAGAGGTCTCTCTCTCACCCGTTGCACCCCCCCCCCGGGAGTCGCGCGTGTCCACACATTGACACCCCCCCCCCCACGTCTCCGTATGTGTTGGGCCGGGGGGGGACACCCTATCCTCCTTCCCCCTGGTGGTGTGTTTATGGAGCGGACACTCAACACCGCCGGACCCCTGTATGTACTGTATGCAAAGGGAAGCCTGCCCCCCTCCCCGGCACCACCGTGGGGGCGGGGGGGGCATGTCCTCATTCCTAACCCCCCCCCCCCCCCCCCCCCCCCAAAACTAAACCCAGCCCTGCGATGCACGGTCGCTCTGGAGACATTGTTGTCCGGGGGAACAGGTGTCCTGCAGACGAGCCGGGTGTCGCAACAGGCTCTATCACCCTCGCTGCGGGTCGGACCCTTCGGGAAGGTGTTGGGGAGAGGGGAAAGGGAGAACGACGGCTGCTCCGGCGCTTGTCGAGGGCGGGACGCGCTCGCCCCTTCTTTGATGTGCGAGCCGCGAAAAGCCGGAGACGACGTGTCCCATCCCTCGTCGTCCTCAACTCCCGACTTTTCATTTTGAGGTTGGAAGAGTCTGGAGGAGCTGATTTTATCTGGTTTTGTAGTTGATGACCGAGTATTTTCAATATGTCTGCTTCGATAGATAGATAGATAGATAGACAGCCCGACAGACAGACAAACAGACACAGACAGACAGACAGACAGACAGACAGACACAGACAGACACAGACAGATAGATAGATAGATAGATAGATAGATAGATAGATAGATAGATAGATAGATAGATAGATAGATAGATAGATAGATAGATAGATAGACAGCCCGACAGACAGACAGACAGACAGATAGATCGACAGACAGACAGACAGACAGAGAGACACAGACAGATACATAGATAGATAGATAGATACATAGATAGATAGATAGATAGATAGATAGATAGATAGATAGACAGATAGATAGATAGATAGATAGATAGATAGATAGATAGACAGATAGATAGATAGATAGATAGATAGACAGACAGCCCGACAGACAGACAGACAGACAGATAGATCGACAGACAGACAGATAGATCGACAGACAGACAGACAGACAGACAGACAGACAGACAGACAGACAGACAGACAGACAGATAGATAGATAAATAGACAGACAGACAGACAGACAGACAGACAGACAGACAGACAGACAGACAGACAGACAGACAGACAGACAGACAGACAGACAGACAGATAGATAGATACTTTTTTGTTCCTTGGAGGGAAATTGTGGTGTTACAAAAAATAGAACATTGGGCAATGAACCTAAAAATAAACCATAAACCTCCGTATCAACAATTCCAAGAGGTGTAAAAGCGGTAAAAATAGTGCATGAATGAATTTTTATATATATATATATATTGTGAATATTGAATAATACCTCTGGTATATATATGTATTGTGAATATTAAATAATACCTCTGGTTCTGACACGCAGGGTTTAGTCGTGCAGAGCAGAAATGAAAGCCGAGGTGACGTGGGCGGGGGGGGGGGGGGGGGGGGGGGGGCGGCGGCGGAACAGGGTCATGGATCTGCTGATTTCCTCTGCTCAGAATGTGCCCGGGCCCCGGCCTGGCACCGTGGCCCTCTACCGCGCTAATTCCCCTGTTCGGCGTTAGTTCTAATATAGAACAGAGGGGTCTCTGTTCCCGCTGGAACGTCGCTGCTTGGGATTCTGAGAATGAGGAGTTCAGAGACGCGCCGCCCTCTCGCAGTCAAAGAGCGCACGCCTTGTTATCGGAGCATAATGATGCCTTCAAGCTCCAACCATTAACTCCAAATGCAGTAAAGCGCCGACGGTGGAGCCCTGCCCTTCGGGGGCCTGCATAATGATGTTCACCCACGGCTTCGGCAAATGGCCTCCGCCAGCGCACACGTGTCCCGGATTAATCGATCGCGCTTCAGATCCGTGAGCACGGCCTTTCCTCACGTCTATAAACGACGACAAGGAACGTGCCATTCTTGTTTATTTCCATTATTGCCATTGTTTCTCACTCATCGAAACGGTATGGAGATGACTTTTAAATCACGATCCATCGGGGATGGCAGTTTGAGGTCATTTCACAACTCAAACACTCCAAAATAATTTTTTGAATGCTGCTTGGTTAATCTAACAGGAGTTATATTTAATATAATTCGTTTTAATTTATTTTTGGAAATCAAACCTAAGGAGGCGCTGTGCACTCGCACATGCTTTTTGAGTCATAATATCAACGTTTCTTTTCAAATATGATCAAATCGGCGTTACCAGATAGTGCGGCTCGGCGGCACCTTCTTGTTGAAATCAGCGCAGGGAGTGCAGGGAGGATGCTGACAAAGATAAGATGAGATAAAGATACTTTATTAATCCCCAAAGGGAAATTCCAGATAAGTACTTTTAGTAGCAAAAATATAAAAGAATAGAAGGGAAAATAAGGAAGGGTTGTCCGACTCCCACCCACCATCCTGCAGCAACTGGGCGGGGACTGTGAAGCCACACCCATTTTCGGAATGGAGCCATGCCCAGTAAAATGGCACACACTCAAAACTGTGCAGTGGGTGGAGAGAGGCTCAAACCGGTGGGGTGAAATGCTCTTTCAATAAAGTCAGTAGGTGTGATGCAACACATCTGTCAGGCACTGACATAAGGTTCCAGGGAATATAATTACTTAGTTTGTGAGACACATTGTGCATTTTTTATTATTATTATTATTATTTGTTTATTTATTTATTTTTAAAGACTTTTTTTTTTTTCTTTTGGCCATTTTTCACACTTTATTCGATAGTGACAGTACGGGGAGAAGGGGAAGGCAGGGGACAGAGAGAGGGGATGACATGCAGCAAAGGGCCCCTTGCCAGAATCTAACCCATTATTTCAAAACTATTTATAACCAACAGAGATTATTGTTATTGTTCGAATACCCCCGTCCACAATTCAACTATATTGTTCAATATTTGAATATTATTTGACTTTATTCTCTTATGGTTGTTTTCAATAGTTATGTTTTGGGGTTTTTTTTGTTTTGATTTGTTTGGGAAACGTATTTTTTTTTATTACATTTTCATAGACACTGAGCAAGAAATCGGACAAAAACTGACGATCAAAGCCAACAAAAACAATGAAACACACAACAAGGAAGACGTTGACTTTATCAGCATGTGGCAGGAGATAGATTGCTTATCTCTAGATACATTCACATCCCCATATACTTTATTATACTTTATATATAAATATATACTTGTATATATTTATCCATATTTACACTTATACATGTGTAGAATACAGATATTGATAAACATGTACACTTACATACACATGATTCAGAATTTGGTTTTCAATATTTAAATCACCAGATGGTTTCCGTCCCTGTGACTCCAGATCAGAGCTGCAGTTTGATGCCACTGCTCTGCTTTCGAGCACGTTTTGAGTGGTCACAGAGGTGAAACCAGACGCAGCACAGCTAGTCAAGGTGTGTGTGTGTGTGTGTGTGTGTGTGTGTGTGCGTGTGTGTGTGTGTGTGCGTGTGTGTGTGTGTGTGTGTGCGTGCTTGCGTGCGTGCGTGCATGTGTGTGTGTGTGCGCTGAGTATTAAGAAGCCCTGTACAGCCAGGAAGCGCTCTAGCCACGCCTGAGAAATAACACCTCATCTAAAATAAGCGGCTCATTGATTAAACATGATCTACTCACATCGCACACCCAATCTGCCGCTGAATCAAACACGAGACTCGGAAAAAGATCATACGCTAACGCCTCGTGTGGCGTTAGACCAATGTCAACATGAGCTTTACCGAATGGAAAGGCCGGAAGAAAAAGAGTAAAATAAATATGTAGAAGTGTTTGGTGATGATCATATAATTGGCATTTATGGATGTACTTCATTCCTGGATATATGTCCTTGCAGCTATAATAAAACATTTATGTTTAATATTATTATTGAAAAATATCGACGGGATTGCGTCGCTTTTTTATCGCACCTTCCATTTTGTCTTTACAGAAAATAATTGCCACGTAAAAAAACCCATTTTGAGTTCAGGGCTTGATCTTAGATTGGAGGAAGAAGGTCAGAATTCTGAGTTGAATGACTTCAATTAGTTTTATTCTAAATGTATTCATAGAATTCTAACATTAAAATCAGGACTCCGACTTTAATGTGAATTCAAAGGCAAGAATTCCAAGAAAATCAATTTTCTCTATTAATCTCTGAACTCAAATAGTTTTGTTTTTTTCACATGGCAATTTTCCATATTCACAAGTGAAATATGAAACATATAGTGAAATATATATATATATATATTTCTTTAAATTCAGAGGTTAATCCCATGATTCTGACGGCATTCCAAGAATTATGAGATTCATCTCAGAACAAGACATTTCTTCAATAATATTCTTTCACCGGGCAATCATTTCTTTCACGTGGCCCTAATCACGTGGGGGGGGGGTCCATGGAGTTTCTCTGTCGGACAAACCATCGCTGTTTGACCTCGTTGTCTGTGCTACGCTGAGGTAATCTCACCAGGAATATCCCACCCAGATGCCAGATTAGAATCACGTAACTATAAAAAATAAAATGATCAAATATAACTGCTAATGAGATGTGTATTTTTATGAAAAAACTTTGAGACGAGACAATTTTAGTTCCTCTCCTCAGCCAGCATCTATATTTGTCACATCCTGTACTTCCCCCCCACCGTCCCTCTCGGGACCTGAAGGGAAACATAGAAACCTCGATCAACTAAACTAATTATACCCTGCGCTGAAGCGGTTCGCACCCCGGTGACTCACGCGATCATATGTGACAAGAACCTACACGCACGAGCCAGCGCTGTCGCTTCACAAGCTGCACGTCTCCTCTGTCCACTCGCTGCTTTGCAGTTTTGCCTTTTTTCATTTTCGCCTCCCAATTTACGGCGGCATAGATTGCCTTAGGCCCCTCGCAGGAAAGCTCCCAAGGGGTTAAAACTCAACAGGATCCGTTCTGCTTCCATTTGTGCATTTACATGTGGGCATTTACATTTAACTTTGTTTACAAGTTTAAAAACAGCCTTATATGTTGATTAAGTTGATTGATAGGCCTTCAATTTGACATTATTGACTAAAATTGTCATTCTTTCCCCAAAAGATTAACTTAAATATAGCCCTGTACCTGACCTATAGTGTCGCTGCACCTTGTTATGTGTTACATTATTTTTTATATGTTTTGATATATTTTATTTATGTTGTATTATTTTTTTTTAAGGTAAGGTTATATTTATATTTTTCTTAAATTATCTTCACCACCGATAATAAGACAATAATGGAGTTCATGCAAGATATAACAAGATAACTGTTAAGATAATTGTGTGTTGTGTTTTATCCCCATTTTTCAATGAAGCAATAGGAAAACAATGGATCATCCTGAACACGTAATCAACCTCATCGCTTGTTTTTTTTTTTGTCACCCGCAGGATTTGGGGACGGAAGCGTCTTGGTTTGATGAGCACTGTTCATGCGTCTCCCTGTGTTCCACTCCCACCAAGCCATGAACTGTGAGCAGGACTTTGGGGACGGGGGCTTGGGAGTGACGCTCACACTGCGACTGCTCATGCACGGAAAGGTAGTCGATTCCCATGTTTCGCCATGTTCGGAAAATACACCATGGTACAGTTGGGTGGTGTTAAACCTGCTTTAAACAGCGTGTTGCTTCCCTTGAAATAACCGTGGGTCTCCTTGCGTTTTTAGGAGGTGGGCAGCATCATAGGAAAGGTGAGAATTTTCCATTGTCATTTTGTACTGATGTACTGATGATTTATTTTATTTTTTAATTTTTTATAACAGATTTGAGTCATTATTTGCTCTACGGGCAGACTCTTATGATGATGAGTCACAGCAGTTCTTAAGATCTGAGGTCTGAAGTATCATACCGACTGAGCCTTTTGACAAAAATGCTTTTTTCTCTCCCTCCGTCTCCAACAAAACATAATTGCCTTAGATCAAGCCTCTTAAGACTCATCCCTCCACCCGATACCACGGCGGCATCTATCAAACGGAAACAGTGGTGCGCCGAGTGCACGGCTCCTGTTGAAATCCGGCTCTGAAGGAGTGTTACCGCTCGCCCCTCCTGAGCCACTTCCCCCAGTTCGCTCCACTAACATCCTGCTGGTGGAAGTGGAGGGGAATAATGGCCTGGAAAACAGACAAAAAAACATGCCGAAAAGGGAAATGCAGCATTGAAAACAACAATGCGTCGGTAAAGTTGAAACAGCTGAGAGACAACCGGAGGAAGTCGATTGGAAAGAAAAACGGAGAGAGAGGAACCTGCCATATTGGTTCCAACCCCTTTTTTCCACCGTCTTATCCGGCAGTTTATCTCATCACCTGTCACCTCTTTACCAGCACCGGATACCCCACGACCCCGAAATTAACGCTTCGGTCGGAATTCGGCGCCCCGAGAATTGACCGTAACCCTTCCTGCTGTGATGGGAGGAGGGAGCGTTTTAAAAACTCGCAGGGCGCGCGGTGCCGTCAAAGACGTCCGACAAAAACGGCGGCGAGGGCGCATCGCACCGGGGGGAAACATTTGAGACGTTACGCCGGCGCTTTTGAGATGTCCTCGCTTTTTTTGTAAATTGCAGAGCAAAGCAGAGCTCAGGGCTTTATAAAAGGCAGAATGAAGTTTCAATCCGTTTAAAAAAAAAAGTGTGTGTGCTTTCTCTTTCAGAAAGGGGAGACGGTGAAAAGAATACGAGAGGAGGTACGTGCTTTTGGTCTGTGATTTATGCAGATAGTTGCGCAAACTGGCGCATTTAATGGTTCGGAGAGATGGATTAATTCCAGCCGAGGGTTGTTATAAAATCGACAAACACGCCCCCACCCCCACCGAATGATGAGCGTCATACTTTGTTCCGTCTCTCCCGGCAGAAACACACGAGCCGGAGACTACTTTACATTCCTGATGATGTTTATCGTCTTTACTCGCGTAGTTACGGATGCAGTCGAGAAAATAAGAACGATATTTCAATATTAAAGAGTCCCCTACTTAAGCGATTTATTTAATCATATGATATCCAAGCAGAGCCCTGTTTCACTGTTTCTGAAATATATAAAAACATATCTCTTTCTCCACAACCGTCTATCCCCTCTCCCGCCTCCCCTCCCCCTGTCACGCCCGTCCCTCCTTCATGTGTTCATTAACACCTTTTCCTCTCTCCATTCATACCGCTATTCTCCCCCTTTTGTCAAATCTCAAGGCTTAAAATAACGACTCCCACATTGACATCAAACCTCTCCACTCCTACTGTGGGCGATAATGTTTCGGGGTTTTTTTGGGGCCTTTTTTTATGCCGCACTTCACAAGGTAAAATGATAAACAGCGGAAGGGTCACGGGACGATGCAGCCCTGAAGGAGCGCTGGATAAACCCCCCCGGTCCCCACTAGTCATCCAGCCGTTCATTGCACTGACCAATCCGCTCCAGCCTTTTTTTAGCCCCCCCGTTTACAAAAGCCTCGTCCTGGCTGTGCCCCGATCCCCATCCCCACACCCACCCCCCGCGGGCCTTATGGGAGCGTGACTCAGTGGCGCGACTGGAGAGAAACGCACCAGAGGTCAGAGCTCCGTCCCGGCTCCGCTCATATGACTCGACCTCGAGGGGCGGGGAGTCTGGGGAGAGAGCGGTACAAGGGCACGAGGCAGAGAGACAGGGAGACCCATTGTGCCGGGAACAACGTCCTGAGGTTACCGTTGCCTCGGAATACAAGACGTCCCCCCCCCCCCACCCCCCGGTTCTCGCATCCGCCATAACTGTCCCTAACGCTCAAACCTTCTCGCATGTTCGGTTGCTCGTCACAAAACGGATAATATCGGCCCTTAACTGATCCGAGCTCCCTCCTCCGTGCACCCTCTTTGTCCCCACAGAGCAGCGCGCGGGTCAACATTTCGGAGGGCTCCTGTCCGGAGAGGATCATCACCATCTCCGGCTCCACCGACAGCGTCTTCAGGGCGTTCACCATGATCGCGTACAAACTCGAGGAGGTGAACTAGGGGGGGCGGGGAAGAAAACACTCACTTGGAAAACTCCATTTAAAGTCATTGTTTTTTTCAAGCCGCCCAAGATATTTGCGATGAGGAGTGTGTCTTTTGCGGGTTGGGGTTGTCTCTGGGCGAGGCCAGGTTACGCCCTAGGAATAATTAAGGCTGTAAAAGAAAAAAGAAAAAGCCGTTTTGCCACGTCCTCATTAGATCCCATTTCCCGCATTCGTTGCTTTTGCCGGTGGCGCTTGCGCTCACCTGAAGTGACATTTAAATGCATTATGCTTCCCCGATGCGCTTAGATGTAAGAGGACACAGCAGAGGAAAGCTGACGGCGTCCAAATGTGAGGCGTTATTTGAGCTTTTGTGGGAGATATTGACGTTGGAAGAACAGCGCGGTGAATACATTCGCCGCGCTGTCCTCCTGAAGTACAGCCGACTGGCAAATTTAAATCGGACATTTGAAACGCTCCGTGGGCAGCATAGGGTTTGGAGATTGGACCACTTGAGAAGAACAGCGGGCGACATTATATTTACATGCCTATTAATTAAAGAGTTGAGTCTTAGAATATGTTCTACATTCCCCAATTAGCACGAGGCGAGCGGCCTCCCTCCTGGTGGTGATCGCCATGGAGCTCCTATCATCCCGGAGCTAATTATCGTGATTGACTTGACGCGATGGCCAGACTGATCAGGCGCCTGCCGCTCCGGTCTGCAGCCGTCGGTAAACACATGGCACCCGTGTTCATTAGAGGACCCGCGAGCTCGCCTCTCTCCACCTCCACCCCCTGAGCCGAAACTCTTTGAGTTGTCATGGCAACGTGCTGGTCGAGCCGACCGCGCGTGCCGCGAGAAGTGTGTGTGTGCCATGTTTAATTAACAAAAGAAAAATGAAACGGAGTTGTCTCCATTTCATTTTTATTTTTTACCATTGACCTTTCTTCTTCCACGTTATGTGTTACACACTCAGTGATCACTATGTCAGACGCACATTTATAATACCTGATAGAACCTTGTGTTGTGAGGCTCCTGTTTCCCTCATCCCAAAGATGCTCTATTGGGTTCAGAGAAGTAAACGTACGTCACTGCCGTGTTTGTGTGAGCAGCTTGAGATGACGTATCCAGAGGACAGGCCGCGTCCGGAAAGTGACGCACAGTGGTCAGCAGCGATGCTCAGGTGTGCAGCGGCATTCAAACGACGCGGAATGGGTTTTAACACGTCCACTGAAACACTAGCGCCGAGCCACAGGTGCTGGGTTCGACCCCGAGCGGGGCCTCCCTGTGTGCTCTACCCGTGGTTCCCTCCCGCCCTCAAGACACGCACGTCGGGTTGGGACACTCCTGCCCACGCCCGTGACCAAGGCATCGGCTCTGGAGCTGGAGTGGCTTTTGTGGATTCACGGTTCGGACGCCGCGTTCTGACCCCGCCATCCACAGCAGGTGAAGTCGTGGTTTGCCCAACCAGCCCAGCGTCTTCACCATCTTACTGTTTTGGGTTCACAGCAGTGGAAGCTAGTGTGGCCTTCTGCTGTGTAGTCCTTCAACTGTAGGGTTCTGCTTCCTGCTCACCCATGTAGTGAGTCAAGTGCTGTTATTTGTGCCTGTGAAGAAGCACCGCATCTGGCATCAACGTATCAGAGTTACTTGGATCAGACATCATTTGGAGTTCAGGGAGCCCAATATTGACATTAAGCAGCAGTTGTACCTAATGAAGTGGCCAACACATCACTTGGTTACTTTGTTACCACATGTTGAGCTGTAGGACCCACGGCCTCGCTGTACTCTGCGAGTATTGACCGGTTATTAAGCCTCTTTGTGTGACGGTGGCTGCCCCCATCGCACATAAAACCCCACCCCTCGGCTTTATTCCCCTTGATTCGCTCCGAGAGACTCCATTTTTGTGGATAGGGCACAGGGGAGGGGGGAACATTGGAACATTGACACTTATTTAGATATGGCGCATATTTTTAGATCAAATCTCGCCGGTGACGCCCGGAGCCTTGTGATCCCGCTGACGAGCTGCGTGCTCCTCATACAATGAGACCGCGGCGTGAGAGAGTCTGATCAGCCGCGCTAAATTTAGAAAGCCGGCGGAGCGACATCAGAGGCACATCAGAAATGCGGTTTATAAAATTAGTATAGGAGAGAAAGACACGTTATCCCCTCAGCCCTAGGTTGGATCCCCCGAGGGGTTGTGAATGAAAATAGATTCACGTCGACCTGTCTTACGTGTTTAATCTACATACACCGTTTAATCAACATACAGTAAACAAATTCACTAATTCATTGTTTTTTTATAAAAAACACCCTTATTATCGTTATTCCGTCTGTCACATGCTTGTATTCAGGCCATGTTGTTGCGTTCCCCCCCCCGGTGTGTAAAGAGACAGTGAAGCACATTTCCATTTCAAAGCCTCTGACGGACAGACGGCTCATTAATTAAGAGGTCGGACTCCACCCAGAGAGGATCAGGGGGAGGCTGCACCACCTGCACTGGAACAGGAAAATGTACACCACGAAAACTGTCGCCCGGTCAACACATTCACTGCTTTATTCGCGTCGAAAAGTCTTCAAAAGGCTTCGTCCTATGGAAGAAGTTGGAGTTTAACGACACTTATACAGACTTGGCCGCGGCAAAAATGCCGAAAGATTAATGTTGAGTTACTTGTCATAGACTGATACAAAGGCTGAAGGGAAAATAAATCAGTTTCGAACTCAACGCCCACTGTCGACCAAAAGTTAGTCGTTTTATAGGTGGTTTTTTTCCAGTTTTTATTGCAATGTGAAGTTTCTCAAAGCATTCATAACATGCAGATGATGCAAACAAATGCAGCTTATAAAAGATCAATCTCTTTACTATTTATAGTCACACTGGCACATTCAATCTACCGCACAGCGACACTCTGTTGGGAATATGAAAAGATATCCTTGTGTCTGACTAGATATTATTACTTGGCAAACTATCCAGTAAATCTAGATTGTTTTCATTAGTTTTCATTTCATAACTCTGGTCAAGGTAGATATCTAGAAATGAAAATAAACCCAGGATGTACAGTAAATGTGTGCTTTTTTTTATCTGAATAAAATTCTTAAATATGCTAAAATACATTTCTTGAAATTTCTTAAATGTCTTAAAATAATTTAAGAAAAATAATAACTTATTCCCATTTGAGAAAATCCAATATTTTATCTTCGGAATCACGGAGGCTATGCCCTAAATTTGTTTTTGCATTCTTCCCAACTGTCACCACTCCCTTTCCTCTAACGCCGTCATTTATCTACTTCCAATTCCATTGTTCTCCTTCTTTATTTATAACTTACCCCACCTACACCTCACTCTGACCCCCAGGATCTGAGCACTCTGGTGGCCAACGGCACCATCAGCTCCAAGCCGCCCGTCACGCTGCGGCTGGTGATCCCCGCCAGCCAGTGCGGCTCGCTCATCGGGAAAGGAGGAACCAAGATCAAGGAGATCAGAGAGGTGAGCCGCCCAAATATCCGTGTATTGCTCTCTGTTTTACACATAATAATATACGCTGCGTGCTCCTGTTTCTAGGAAAAGGGAGGAAGCGAAGCGACTTCGAATTTAAAGAGAGGCATTTAATTTTCCCCTCAGCTCCCGTAATGGTCTTATTGAGAATTTGTGCATTTTTCAGTCATTTAATATTAAAGTCAGATTGTAGTTGTCATGAAGTCCATTTGGGCAGAAATACATTCGTTTAAAGTAGAAAAAAATATGTGACAAAAAATTTATTTGTTGCTCAAGTATAGTGATCAATTTCAGAAAACAACGACGTGAAATGAAGTACCTGAACATACATTATGTAATTCCTTCAGCCATTTGACATTATAACATATTTGTCTTACTTGACATGAGTAGTTAATGATGTATATCATATACCTATTATTAGTTTTTTATACAGTATATATACTGTATATATATATAAATATACATATATATATATATAGTTATATATAGTAGTTATATATAGATAGTTTTAGTTATATATACAGTATATATATTAGCAACTTTTTTCTCACTGTCCCAGTTGCAGTAATGGTTGAAGCCATTCTATGGTTTGGCAGGATATCTATATTCAGTGCAATCATGGTCGGTGTTAGTCCCAGAATTGGACTAATCCTTTAAAACAAAAAACAAACAAAAGCAAAACAACAAGCTATCGTTTCCAGAGCACCGGAGCGCAGATACAGGTCGCGGGGGATTTGCTTCCAAACTCCACGGAGCGAGGGGTGACGATATCTGGGAGCCAGGACTCGGTAATCCAGTGTGTCAAACTCATCTGCGCAGTAATCCTGGAGGTAGGAGACGCTCCAACTCACACAGCCTCTCAGCCTGACATTTTACATAAAAAATAAAGATAAAAATAAAAAAAATTATATAAATCGTTGCCATACCATTTCCTAATTTAAAATTTCAATTTTACAGATTTGGATTAAGTGGGTTTTTTTTAAGGTTAGGTTGATTTATTTGTGTGTCGTGTTTTGTTGAAACAAGTGAAATATACTTTGTGTTGTGTTGATGTTCACTGAGGGTTTAATACGGGCCTCTCAGACTCAAAAGACCTGGGGGGCCGCTGGCCAGGTTGTGGGGGTTGCGTCAAACATCCAGGGAAAAAATAATAAATCGTAAAATAATTAACCTGTCCCATGTTTGTTTTTTGGACAAATAAGCAATCCAGTTGCTGAATATTCATTCATGTAAGACCTACGAGGCCTCATTTAAAAGTTTGTTCCGACTTTCCTTGCCGTGCTTCAAGCTTGTGGGGGACACCGTATTGGCACACCGCACGGTGCTTTTTTTGGTTCGCTCAATTAGTAAACGTCTGAAAATAAAATAAATAAATAAATACATCTTCAATAAATACACACGTTTTTTATTGGGTTGTTTTTGGAGAAACGCACAGTGGATCGCACGCCACAGCCTAAAATCTATGAACTGCATACCTAACCCTAACACACAGTGCAATTTGTTTTTAAATACTGACATTTCACTCATCTGCAGTTTTGTCACAGACAGTTGGTATTAATCCTCTTTCTTTTAAAAGATTTGTGCTGGTCTCTGAAGCCAACAGAGCAGTTCCTGGCGGTGCTTGGTAGTTCTCAAGCCGTGGTCGGAGTTACTCAGATGGGGGTGGGGTTCTAATTCTACCGAGGCCCCATGTGATGTAGGAAGGGATCGCAAATTTGAACGGCTTGTTGAATCATGTTTTATTAAATAAGCAGCTCACAAAAAATGGGTTGTCGTATTTCACAGTTTGTGTGTTAGTAGGCCCATCAGAGACCCATATGTATGTGCACCAGCACTGAAAAAGTGAGTTTTTCATAATATGTCCCCTTTAAAATAAATTAAAACGAAAATAATATTCCAAAATATATGTAAAAATATTAAAAATAGATACAATAATATCTCTTAATAATTAAAAATACACATGTAATCATAAGAAAATCTGTTACTCTGTACTGTATATACGTATATTCTGTTTTATTGTGCTTTATATTCTGAAAACATAACTAAAATTGCTTGCATTAATTAACCATTCTGATTATAAAATGAAAGCACAATTTGATAAAAACAAAGAATGCTCCATCAGTATAAACCTTAAACCATCATACTTGTGTCCGTACTTTCACACCCATCTGCTCTGAATCAGTGGCCAGAGGGATGGGTCTGCAGGTCCGGTGGCCAGGTTTATGTTTTCATTGTTATGAAACAGCAACGACATTGAGCTCCCGATAGAAAATAAACCGTCCCGCGGCTCAGCGTGTCCGCCTCCAGACAACTGCTCGCTTGACAAAATTGAGGCGAGGAGGAAAAGAAGGACCCCGAAGCGTCGCTCCTCCCCGTGCGTTCGCAGCAGCACACACATCCTTTTTGTTTTTGCGCTGCAGCTGGACCTGACTGACTAATTGCCAGTTTGATCCAGTTTCCCAGGGCTTTCTTCAAAGGCTCAGTTTCCATTGGAATTCTCCAGCAGCGGGTCCTTGCTTTTAGTTCCAGGATGTAAATTATGCAAAGTTATACAAAAAAAATATAATAAAAAATGGTGCTGTGGGTAGCACTCTCATGGAGAGGATGCTCCACATTCTGAGAACAGAAAAAGAGGAAAAACCCGGACGGGTATACACGACGGATTTTGCACCGTTTTACTTTGTGTGGCTGTGTGACATTTCTGTCCCATAGAAATTCTACTGAATGGAGGTGAATTTCAATGGGCGTATGATTTTGGATTTTGGATCGGTGCAGAGGCCGAAACTGAACTGAGGGAGATCCGTGAGGAGCTTGGGCTGCCGAACTTCGATTATTCAGCAACCGCGGAAGGGAACGGAAGGAAGAATGGGGGAGAGGGAAATATAAGTTGACTTTACCTTTCTACTGCTGTTTCCTATTTTACAATTAATTTTAAGATAGCCAGGACAGTTCACATTCGCAGTCTCTACCTTTGACTCAATTACCAACATATATTATGCACAATACTTCCCTATTCCAGGCAGGTCCTTAAAAAGTATTGAAACGCCTTCAATTCAGATTCACAATAATGACATCTTTAAACTCATTGAATGGTCTTAAATTGGAATGTATGTGATCGTAATGTCAACATAAAGGTCTGTTATTTTTGTCAAAAGTTCCTCTGCCTCAGAGGGCAACATTTCTGATGTTATACGTAAAACCCCTACGCCTCCCACTGAACTTGAATGCTTAAGACCTGAGACAATCTGTCGAAATATTGGGTTTTTGTTCAAATTGGTCTTAAAAGGTATTCAATTGAGCTCTTTCACACGCATGCTGCTTGCATGTTGTCTTTGGTAAGATGTGTCTCACGACCCTTGTCCTATTTTTGACTCCCCAGTCTCCCCCAAAAGGCGCCACTATACCCTACCGACCTGGTCCCTCCCCCGCTGCGCTGCTGATTTCGGGGAATCAGGTGAGAGCATGTTGTGGATTAAAAGCCAGGGGCCAGAAAAAAAACAAAGTTTAAAACGATTATTGGCGGGGATTTGTTTTTCTGTTTTCTCCGTCAAAATCCTCATCGAACGTAGCCGATGGAGCTAAGATTAGATAAGAGGGCCGGCCCCTTGGAGGGGAGA
Source organism: Zeus faber (assembly GCF_960531495.2). Classification (NCBI taxonomy): domain Eukaryota; kingdom Metazoa; phylum Chordata; class Actinopteri; order Zeiformes; family Zeidae; genus Zeus; species Zeus faber. The sequence goes on along the minus strand of NC_137194.1, from coordinate 22,235,944 downwards.
GGAGGTGCTCATTTAGGATGGATGGAGCTGTTTTGGGGAAGGAACAGATATTTACCTCATGTGGGTCTTTCAGATTAGCGGTCGAGCACAGAGACCCCTCGTCTCCCCCGGCTCTGGCGGGGGCCAAATATTGCGCTCGGCTGTCGGCTCTTCTGACGCCGTTTGTGCCGTCTCTGACTCTCGGATATATTTATTATAAACCGCTGGGGGTTTTTTTCGGGTTTTTTTTTCATATTGCTCAATAATAAGCCAGCAAATCAAACTCTGGTCACAGCGAGATGGAAGTGTGTTTGTATAAGGTCGCATTGGTGATAGGCTCGGCTGACTCACAGCTTAATCCTGTTAAGTGTGCGCTCATAGGCAGACATGCTGCTTCAAGGACCGCTCTCAGACCACATTTGATCTTGTCAAAGCCCCCCGAAAAGGAAACGGAGCTGTTATTTCAGCATATGGCCAATTTCGGCATCAAACGTCTAGCCGGGGATACGTTCATGAAGTCACTATAGTTCCATCTCCCAATGCAAACAGAAAAAAATACATGTCTAATGCTTGCATGCATGTCTAAATTATGGATTCAAAAGATGTACTGCAGTAGGAATAACACTCTACCCTGATCTCACTGTGTGTGTGTGTGTGTGTGTGTGTGTGTGTGTGTGTGTGTGTGTGTGTGTGTGTGTGTGTGTGTGTGTGTGTGTGTGTGTGTGTGTGTGTTTGTGTGCGTGTGTGTGCGTGTGCGTGTGTGTGTAGATGTTTGACGCAGCAGAGTTCGCACCGCACCCGCTCTACTCCGTCACCCAGGGGGGGCTCGACCTCCAGCAGGTGAGAAGCACTGACTTCAAATAACAGTTCGGTCAGAAAGTTGAAAATATGTTGTAAATTATTCCTTATAAATAATAAGCTATACGATGCATAGAGGAAATAGAGGCACATAGGTGCGTATTATTGGGGATTAGGGCTGTAGAGTAGAGTAAGGAGGGCTGCATGCTGGTAAGTGGGGGGCGGCTGTGGTCGCGGTATGTCCGAAATGACGCATCCTTCATCTGGTCTGATGCATTAAAAACACAACAGCTGAGCGTAAGCCGCAGCCATTGTTCTGACTGAAACCTGACGCCACAGTGCACCACCACCGCTCAACTGTCTTAATTCGTAGTCCTTCGGAGCCGCTGGTGCAATCCACGCAATGTGTCGGGAAACATCCGACTCGTGAACGAGAAATAGTTACTGAAATGCCAGTCACAGAGGTAGTTTAATATAATACTTCTGTCATCCGATTTTAAGTGATTTAGTGCTTCCACGGAGGAAAGTTCCTTTGCGTTTGGTGCGGTTTATGGGCGCACGGTGTGGCCTGGAGACATGAGTCAGACTCCTGGCGTCAGGAAGAATTGAGTTTCGCTGAAGCACTGTCTGCTCTGCGTGAGAGGGATCAGCCTCCTAATGACAGGAAGGAGGGCTCTGAAAAACAATGGACGGGTGGATAGATGGATAGATAGATCGATAGCACATAGTAATAATTTATATTTATAATTTATATCCTATAACAATAATTTATCCTGTGCATAGTATTGCATTTTGTATATTTGTGTTTATCTTTATATATCTGACTATTACGGTTTTGTATTTTTTTGGCTATTTGTATATATTTCACAATATGATTTTAATTTAAAACATTTTATTTCTATTTTATTTTATTGTTATTTTTGTTCTCAGTTTTTTTTGGACTGTTAAGCGTTATAATGGTCTAATGGTCTGCAGCGGAATAAACTGCTATAGATAGATAGATTGATTGATTGATAGATAGATAGATAGATAGATAGATAGATAGATAGATAGATAGATAGATAGATAGATAGAAAGATAGATAGATAGATAGATAGATAGATAGATAGATAGATAGATAGATAGATAGATAGATAGATAGATAGATAGATAGAAAGATAGATAGATAGATAGATAGATAGATAGATAGATAGATAGATAGATAGATAGATAGATAGATGAATATAAGATACAAGGTTTAGTTATACAATATATTGTAATGACACTGGAATAACATTGTATCCATTGTAATCCATGGCCTTATTTAACTATTTTTGTAATTTTGGCTTTTTATTTTATTTGATAATTTTTTATTTTTTAGACTTTCACTTTTTTATGGTTGGTTGAATGGTTTGGACACATGTGAAGGGGAGATGAGAGTTACATTGGGAGAAGGATGCTGAGGATGGAGCTGCCAGGCAAGATGAAAAGAGGGAGGCCAAAGAGAAGGTTTATGGATGTGGTGAGGGAGGACATGCAGGCGGTTGGTGTAAGGGAGGAGGATGCGCACAACAGAAGATTGGAGGCAGATGATCCGCTGTGGAGAAGAAGAACAAGAAGACTGTTTTGCTTTTTGATGGCAATTTCAACGACAAGTTCCTCGTATATAAACGAGTATTTGGCCGAATAAACAGATTCTGATGCTGATTCCGGTTCTAAGATCGATAGCCATTCGTGGAATTGTGGACATTGTGAAAGACAAAAAGGGATGGCATGGGAGAGAAGAGAGCATTGAATAAGCCCTGAGCTGCCGTTCCAACATCACTTATGGTCCATAAAATAAATAAAAATAAAAACACCCCAATGTGGTTTATGAGCAATACATAATTTCAGTTAACAAAGGATGTAGAGATGACGGATTTATGCCTTCTCGCCCTCCTCCAGGCCTACACTGTGCAGAACCAATACGGCATTCCACACTCAGAGGTATGTGCAAAGCATCCACGGCAGTTGTCGTTACTCTTTGTGCAGTCGTGTGAGGGCTTGTGGTTCTCTCCTCCGCAGTTGGCGAAGCTGCATCAGCTGTCGATGCAGCAGAGCCTCAGCCCCATCGGCCAGCCCGCCTCGTCCGTCATACCTGGTATGTGGAGGAGTCTGAACAGCAGACACAACATTAGACCAGAACGCGTGCACATGGGCTCGCCAGTGGGTGATACAAACACCCCAATGGCCAAATACAACATATAATGCAGTGGACTGTAGCTAAGAGTCGACAGTGTGTCCTGCAGAGCGCTGTGTTTTCAATCACATCTGTAGTTAAACTCTTACCGTCAAGTTTATAAAGTGAGCGCTTGAGGTGCACCAGCTTTTGTGAAACGAAGACTTTTCACGGAGTCGGAGACCTGCAAGAGAGATGGGCTCACGGGGCGTGTTTGCCATGTTCAAGTACAGTTGGAAAAAAAAAAACAAAAAAAAAAAAACATTGGAAATCTACTTTGAGAATCCAGTGTGTTATTGGTTCGTCCCTGCTCGACATCTCTAATAAAGGAGTAATAACTGAATCTGTGATACTGTATGTTCTGTGTATTTCTCTGTTTTTTTTTTCTTTTTTGTTTTTTTAGGAATGGATTCTAACGCCCAGGCATCTCAGGAGCTGCTCATCTCAAACGATGTAAGCACAACCATTTCACATTTCTCTCTCGCATTTTAATTATTATTATATATATATATTTCTTTTTTTATTTGAACTCAATGACAGAAAACAACACGCCGGCACTGGTGTCACATGCTGAAATATTTCAGATGCCCGTGACTTTTTGCGACACTCTGGGCTCAACACTCGCCATCAAGCGAGAGAGGCGAGAGACACGTTGGCTAATTATCTCCATTATTCCCACCTCAGCCCAGCCCAAGGTTAAGGAGTTGTTGGGTTTTTTTTGTCTTGTTTCGTTTTCAACCGATACGGATCCCTTTGCATCATTGTCTCTGCTGCAGTTGCAGAGTCTCGGCGTCGCTCCCATGAGTCCCCTGTAAATCCTCTCATGTTCCCTGACCTACTTAGAAGCTCTGTGCTGTCATAACAGCCCTTACCAAAAAAAAATGAAAAAGATCCTCCATTTCTTCCCCCCTCCCCGAAAAGACACATCTCGCCAATCTGACTGCAGAAGTAATTCTTCAATCGACCAAAAAACAAATCTTGCTTTGCGATGGTCGGTGACCAGATAAAGTTGGGAACGGGACATGGCTTTGAAACATAACCCGAGGAAGGTGGGGGGAAAAAAAGCAGAAAACGGGAGCTCGTCTGCTGGCTGTGTTGTCGCCGGCGGTGGTGATGTTGAATTTATTTTTCCAGCATAACATCAGAAAGCCCCCACGCCCCACCCCAAAGCTCCTATCTCAAGTAAACTTCTCCACGCTGAGCTATACAATGCATCAGAGGAATTACAGTGTTGGGGCGCTATATCTGACAGCGACAGCTGCGAGCGCCAGTCATTGTTCCAGAAATGACTTGACTAACCGTGACCGAGTCTTGGTCAAACAACACGAGCCCCCCACTGCGGAGCTGGAACACCCATGCCGCGCGGTCCCACTTTGCCCCGCGCGCGGACTCGTAGAGGCACAGGGTAGGCATTCAGCGGCGGCTTTTTCCCCCCAGTCAGCATTACACTGCACCGTCCTTCCAGCAAAGACTTTAGTGGGAAGAAAAATGGTGACATTCCCACCACGCTATCCCTCTCCCCGTGTCCTTTGGAACGACCGCCTCAGCAGGAACTGAGACCGAATGTGGGCCACGCCGAACACAACGTTTCAGTCTAACGCGAAGGGCATATCGTTTATTGGGGGTTTTTTTTGGGGTGGGGGGGCATTTATTCGCCTCTGGAGAAATGTGCGTGTGGGTCTGCGTGTCTTTTTTAGGTGAGAGACAAGATTTATACGGAGATGTTTGTGCCATGACGCCGGACACGCGTCACGGCACAGAGGAATGCGCCGTTGACAGCTGGTATCTATTGACAGCTGGTCTAAAAGGCCAGGGTCCAGCGGAGATTTGTGGACCCTGTTGGGGGGGGGGGGCACTATCTCTGATCTGAGGTCTGCGGAGCCCATTGTCTCCAAAGTTGCTCTTTGGGTCGGCCGTGGTGTCTACGCCGACCCCCCGAATAATCTGCTGCGCCAATAATAGCCGGGCAGACCCACCAGGTCCTTGTGTGACAAATCAGACATTGTGGAACAGATTGCTTACTTGTCAGGAATGGAATGTGCAATGCAGGGAGAAGGACAGGATCACAAACACTGTGTGTGTGTGTGTGTGTGTGTGTGTGTGTGTGTGTGTGTGTGTGTGTGTGTGTGTGTGTGTGTGTGTGTGTGTGTGTGTGTGTGTGTGTGTGTGTTTGCACCTACAGTATACCACAGCCGTTGTTAAGCTGCGGTATTCTGTAGGTGCAAACACACACACACAAACAGACACACACACATACACACACACACACACATATACACACACACACACATACACACACACACACACACACACACACACACACACACACACACACACACACACACACACACACACACACACACACACACACTGGTAGTACTTCATCATTGCCTCGCCCACTCACTATATATCTATCCTGTCGCTATGGCCAGACGCCCTGCACTTAGACTGATACCCTCGGCCTCCAGTCCTGAAAGCAGAGATGATTGCCTGAGCCTGAAGCGCCTAAATATCTATTGTCTCCTGCTGGGCCGGGGTCCAAATTAAAACCAAAGCAACGGTGTTGGGGATTGCCGTGAAACTTCTTCTTCTTCTTCTGCCTGTGTCTCCTGAAATACCTTCAGCTGAAAGGCTCGAGACTGCGGGGCCGTGTGTCTTGTGTTTTGATTATGTTTTCCATTAGTGGCAAGATGATGCATCTAGCTGACTTGTGTTTGGGAAGTGATTTGTTTGGGAAGTCTCCCCGACTCTTGAGAGATCAATAACCTTTTAGCCACTCAGATTAATGAGAGGCAAATGTGCCCTCTCCTCTCTTTTACCGGGGCAACACAATGCAATTAAGGTAGCCTTGCGGTGGGGGGGTGATCCTGACATGCATGATGGATGACTAAGCTACGGAAGACAAACAATTTGATTGTGCCACGTCAAATGGGCTGCATTTATGAAGCACACATACAGTGTTAAGTCAGCTCAACAGGAATGCATATTGTCTTCTAGAATAGCAGAGAATAGCTTGGGATAACAAGTGAATCAAAATAACGGAAGATTAGATATGGCTGAATGGCATACGATTTACGGTTTAAAGACACAGTTAGTAACAAAAGACAATTAGTGGCAATTTACACTATTAAAGTGTTGCCCCCCCTAAAGGAAGCCATAGAAACTACATCAACATTTCCAAACGTGTCAGCTTGGAGCTGAATGTTCATCCATGCCAACAAACTAAACTAGTTTTGGGATACAGGCGCCACAGTTCACGGGGCGGACATTGACAGGTCTGGTGGTTTCCCACTAAACGGCGAATTTCGGACAGAGCGCATTAAACATTATTCGTTGTGCCTTTTAGTTTTTGAGGATTCTCCACGGGACCAGAAAGATGGTCGAGCGTCTTGACAGCAATGCAGCATTTCCTCAGGGAGCAGGATTGTTTTCCTGTTTTGCATATCGATGTACAGTGCAGCGATGTTGTTCCATCAGGTTGTTCACTCGGCAGCGGCACAGCCTTGAGATCTGTATTTATTTTGGAGGATGCTACATGCATTTAAATGCAATAGTGGCTATGGACATTCGATTGGAAAAGAAAAAGAAGAAAACGGAAAGATCCTTTCCTTGTTGTACAATGTGTATATATATATAATTTACATGTATTACATTCACATTTGGTGTTTATTATGGTACGCAACAAGTTCCAGCACTAGCCTGAAGGACATAATGTAACAGGAAATTCCTTTTGCTTATGCTTGTCCGACGGTCTTCACTCTACTGAATGCTTTTAGTTTCATGTTTTCTTTCTTTAGTAGGTCGATTGTCATTTATGGCTCTTCAATCCATCCCATCGTCTCTCTTTCTTTGTCTTTCTGTACTCTGTCTGCAGCTGATTGGCTCAATAATCGGCCGTCAGGGCACCAAGATCAATGAGATAAGGCAGGTGTCGGGAGCGCAGATCAAGATCGGCAGCCAGCTTGACGGGACCAGCGACCGGCATGTCACCATCACGGGCACACCGATAAGCATCAACCTGGCCCAATACCTCATCACCTCCTGGTAAGGGCACTTTTCGCCGCAAGTGAAAGCCACAGGGAGAAAAATTGATTTACAATCGTCAAGGGTTAAAACAAAATGTGATATGTGATAAAAGAGTAGTGAGAGGTGGGATTATATTGGGTGGTATTGCGCTACGAGCAATGTCTTGCATTGAATTAGCTTCGAAATTACCTTAGCGCTCAATTCTTGTTGAAAGTCCCTCTGCAGCTTTTGCATCATTTAACATTTAAAAATCGTGATCCAAATGTTGCCTGTCGCCACGTTTCAAATCCTCTAATTTATATTCTCCGCCCTGTCTCCATCTCCAATCCTCTCTGCGCCGATAGTTTAGAGACGGCCAAATCCACTGCCCAGGCCTCCACCATGGCGGCTCCGGTCGACCTCAGCATGGCCTTCACCCATCCAACCTCTCCGGCCACTTCCCCCGCTCCCACCCTGGCGGCCATGGGGACCTTGACCCCGGCGCACGTCCTGGGCGCCCCCTATGGCACCATGCCCCTCTCTGGGCTTCTGGGGATGAAGTCCGTCCCTTTCCTGACTCTCTCCAGTCCGGCCCCCGCCATGGCGGTCACCGCCGCCCCCTCTCACAACGCTCTGGCTGCCTACACCACCAAGATCTCCACCGCCGCCTGCATCAAGAAACCAGAGCGACAGAAGTTTGCTCCGTATTGACGTAGTGCGCGCATCTCGTAGGATGAAGGACCGCTGTTCAGTGTTCTTTCACGAAACACCTGATGTAGCCGTTTTCGCTGCCAGAGATTCTCTCGACTTTTACCGTGTGACGCACCAGAGAAGAGACCAATTTGGATTTTCGGACAAAAGCTACCATAAGTAATTCACACGTATAAATAATTTGTGAGTTTCCCATGAATTGATGAACTGCTTTCACCTACACCTCATCACTGTTAATGATCACTAATGAAGGGCCTCTCACCTGAGGAACACATGTTGCATTTTAATCGTGCAAAGGTTTGGCGTACATGTGTCTCCGGTTGGGCGTCAGCCAAACATATTTATCCTTCAATAAATTTGTAAATTATACTCGGATGAAAGATGCTCTACTGTATGATGCTTTTATACCATGTCTATGTTTGCTCCTTGAAGTTTTTAAGACAAATTTCTAAATGTTGTGGGGAGGGATGGGGCGGGGGGTGGCTTTTTTTTAATAATTTGTGCTATGGTACTGTACTGTATTGTTCAGTTGTTGTTTTTGGATTTCATTTGAAATGTGCAACTTGTTTTATCTTTATTTATTAGTATTCTTTCATTTATTAAAAGTCTTTGTCTCCTGACGATGCCTTTGTTTCCCATCAGAGCAAGGAACACACCTATGCAAACCCAAAACCACTGTCACATTCAGGTATCAGTATCCAGAGGCAGACACACACAATGTATTAAAAACACTGTTCGAAATGTGACATGTGGCCTGTTTTGTTTTGCTTCATGTTTTCCAGTCAAAGGCTGGATGGTTGCGCATCATAGCCGAGTGTTGTGAAGAAGAATTCCCTTCACGCCCTCGTAGTCCCGTCCCAAGAACAATAGCTGCAGTGTGAGGCTATGCAACCACGGCCAAGCAAGAGCTGTGCCAGTGTACGCAAAGCCACGGGCTGCAGATACGAACGCATGCACGGGATGGAATGCAACACTGGAGATGATGGACTGGGATCTCTCATTTTATGTCCCAGAAGACACAGGGAGCAACAGCAATGCTCCAAAGCACAGACAGCCGAGGTGTAGAGAGGAAGATGTGGGCACATAGCGCAACAGAGCTGGAATAGAGGGATAGAGCTCGGTGCGATGCTCTGAAAGTAAATTCACGAACTGCATCAACATGCACCACAGCATCGTCATCCTCCGGAGAGATAGAGAGAGAGGGAGAGAGGTTCCTTTCATCCAAACACTGCTTTTTGACTTCACCATGGATTTGCCATGCCTCCAAATGTGCACAGTGCTCATTGTTAGTATTTTCTTTTTTAGAGGCAAATAGAACATTACTATTTGCCTGCAAATTTAACCTTAACATTGGCCCTTACACACAGCTGAAGTATCTGCATCTGTCTATAAACCTATCTTTATCCATCTGTTTCTTTCTTTGCTGCCCTTTCCTATATTGTAGTAGCCTTTCTCTACTACTGTTCAAGCATTGACTCAAAAGGGTCATTAAATATCCATATTCACAGTGGGCTTTCTACCTCTGGCATCCTCCTTAATTTTAGAGGGCTCGCCTTCTCTTAACTTGCATCTGGCTACAATTAAGCCTTCTACTGTAGGTGCGACTGATTTTTTTAACTGTAGTGGTCTTGAAATTAATTATAATCTCAAAGCATGTTTGAATGAGTTTTGATTTTTTTAAATCACCTCCATCTTCATCTGGATTGTTTTTAGAATCACAGGATGATTTATAGTTACTTGGGCTGAGTATACAGCAAAACTCTTAGCCGGTTTTCTGTATCTGCAGCTTTCTGTGTTGATAAAGTGTGGTCAATCTTTTGGCTCTGTCCATCTTTTTATTTTTACTGAATATTTTTTGTGGAGTAATATGATGTCAGACCCTGTGGTGAAATGTGCTACAGAAAGCAAGTGCTTCAGGTCATCTGGAACAAAGAACTAATATCAGACAAAAGTTATGGGGACCATTAGGAGTAGCACCCATTTAAATAGATAATCCCGTTGAAATTATTCTTTGAAAAAATAATTTCCCCAAAAGCTGGAGCATCCTTAACACCAATGGGACTCAGTGGTTACTTGAATCGGGTTATGATAGAATAATGTTCCATCTAGTTTCAACAACTTAACTTTGATCAGGTTATGATAGAATAATGCTCCCTCTAGTGTTCAACAACTAAAATTTGATCAGGTTATGATTGAATAATGCTCCCTCTAGTTTCAACAATTAAACTTTGTAACTTTAAAAGAAGGAGCAGGAATGAACATATTACACACACAGGGAGTGATCTCTGTGGAAGGTGCATGTAGTTGGAAAACTGCGTGATCCTGCCTCTTGAGTTTTTCGTAATATGTAGCTCACATCCCTCTAGATCGATTCTTGAGGTGTAAATAACAATTCAGCCCAGTTTTCAAGAGTGATGTGACACACACAGCACAGAAATATGCAATGCTTTACATTCTCAAATCATGTCACTGACAAAAGGATCTGGAGCTTCTTCTGGGACGAGCGACAGCAGCTGTCAGAGCATTTGAAGCTCCTGTCACCTTCTATTCTTCCTTCCTGGGACCCTTGTTGGACCTTGGGGGTCTGAGAAACACACGCTCTCTCACACACAAACACACACACCCACACACAGACACACAGACACACACACAGACGCGCACACACACACACACACACACACACACACACACAGCAGACATTGTGCTCCTGAGGAGATGAAATATCTCAGCTCTCATGATAAATTGGTAGGAATTCTCAGCCTTTATTTTCCCGATGGACAGCGCCCCCCACTGTCCTTTCTGCGTACTGGCACACTAAGCACAACGGCATTAGGAAATGAGAGACTGATGGAGCTGATAAAAGATTGTCTTTAATGTTTGGCATTGTTAATGAAATCCATACCACAGCAGTTATGGGAGTAGGAAAACCACTTTTACAACCAAACACTGTTTGTTCATGCTAACACCATATGTACAAGAAAGCACATTGAAAAGTGTATAAAGTATTTATATGAGAAGACTTGAAGTCAAGAATGGTGCAGACAGCCACAGTCTAATGAATTTGTCCTTTTGTCAAACACTGATTATAGATATTTATCAATTACATCAATTCCTGGAATACATGTATATACACAAAACAACGATAAACTTTGAAGGAGTTTGCAATAATTGTCAAAAATATTTCACAATACTGCTGTATGTACAAGAACTGAATTTACATTGAAAAATTCTATTGTACCTATATTTGTCGGAGTATCAATCCGCTCACCAGTCATCGTCAAAACCTTCGAGCTCAGAAAACATCCAGGTCAATCTATCTAATCCTCTGGTTTGATCCCCATATAAAGTATAGCGGCCCATGCAGTACCCTGTGCCTTCTATCTTGGTACAGTTTTTGAAATGTGTTCGCACTACAGATGATTTTACATACAAAAATAGATGTTGTCTTGTCAGTTGACAACATTGGTGTATGATAACACAAAGCATCCACCTGCAAAGAAAAACAAAAAAAAACCTACTTGGAAAGCAGGTGTTTCCTTCAGTTATTAGCTATCTTTCCAACCAGATGTTGAGCGATACACCTCACTGAAACAGCCTCTCTATCTTTCAATCCAGAGAGTGAACCTCTGATACAGTCAGAGATTTTTGTCTGTCCATCAAAATCACGCCGTCATTTCTAACACAACGGAAAAACCGGTGAGAAGATTTGCAGGCAGAATTGAAAAGAAAAAACCCCAATATATTGCACTAGAAACCAACGGGACAATTTGAACCCAAAGCGGGATGAAAACCATACAGAAACCAAACGCCAGGCAAGACATCCCATTCCTTTGGGGAGCGGATAGAGGAGATAAATGAAAAGCAAGGAGCTTCTGTTGTCGTCCCATGAGTTTTTCGGCTTTCAGAGTCCAGATGAGAGGTCGTACTGCATTTGAGTGCACTTAAGGCAGGTAGGCGCTTTCGACGCGATAGAAGTGAGCTTCAGATTTGCCGTTCAGGGAGAGAGGGTTAGACTACCGTCACCGGACACAAAACTTTGCAAATGCAGCTGTCCATGTTGAGTAGTCGTCGCTTAACATGGTATGACATCCATTATATGAGAGAGGGAAAGAGTGGGGGTGGGGTACTGGTGTGGGTTTTATTCCCATGGTGGAGCCGTGGGAGAGACTCTTTGCGGGAGAGACAAGGAGTTTTCACCTCATCCTGTCCTGACTTTCAAGAAACGGCATCCGTGCCCATTTTTTGGACCCGACTATTAAAGTGTCAGTCGCTGTCTCATTATTGATCAATAATCAATAATCAATCCCCTCAGTCTGCAGAATGTTCTCATGCCTCCAAAGAGATGGCTCAGTCACACACACACACGCACGCACACACACACACACACACAAAGAAAAGGTCCAAAAAAAGTAAACTCCAACAAGGACTTCAAAACTTAAATATCACCTGAACTCAAAAGGGAGAATTGCAACTCGTGAAATACGAATAAAACATCTCATTTGAATACATTCACGTAGGTTTCCATACATTATGGTATGGACGGGGAGTCATCGCCAACCGAAGCTTGTGTCCCTTAAAACGTGGGTCCGTGATGAGGTGCGAAACCTGCGATCAATGACAGCCTGGTAGCGACACGCATCATTGTGCCCACTGATATGGTTCACTATTAAGGAGCACTTAACAGTGTTTTGAAAAACAGGACCGACGTAGCTTTTGAAAACACCTTCATTTTGAGCTAATTTATCAAAACAATAAATTACCTTTAAAGCATTCGGGTTGCTTCACTGTGATCAGAACCTTTCCGGAGGTTGCAAAGTTGTGTCAAGAAGCAAAGAAGCAAAAGTGAAGAGAAGAAGACCAGAGCTTATACTGATTGGGACGATCGTGTCGTTTTTAAGATCATGGTTGTCATATTTCACAAAACACATGCTCACAGATGAGTTGTACAATTTGCGTACAATCAATTATCAATATCAATTTTTGGAACAAAAGTTTCCTTCCGTCCAATTGTTGTCCGACAGGATCAGTATTCCCTTCGTAATCGCATTAGAGGCCACGTGAAGCACAGTGACGGTAGTTGTGCCTCCCGAGTCACTTTTTTTCGGATTCTCTCCACGCATCCGTCTCCGCATCCGCACTGAAGATCAGACGGATCGACGCGACGCTGACACTTTGAAGTCAGTGCAGATGAAGGAACGGAGACGAGGAGGGGAAATCTTAAATCTGCTTCAACTGATGTAGGGGTCGTTCTTCTTCCTTTACTGCGTCTCCTCGTGCTCCTCGCTGATGCACTGCTCCCAGGCGTGCTTGGCCTGGTCCTCCCTGTGCCCGTGGGGTGGGTGGAAGATCCTGCGGGGCAGGGGGATGGGCTGGGGGGGCAGGTCCTCCTCCGGGATGCAGCCCTCCCTCAGGTAGGGCTTGGGCGGCACAGTGGGGGGCTGGGGCCGGCGGTACGGGATGTGGTGCGGACCGTGGACCGGCGCGTGGTGGTGGGGCGGTGGCGGCGGCGGCCCGTGGGAGTGGTGGCCATCCAACCCCGGGTGCGGGTGAGAGTGGCTGTGGGAATGAGAGTGGGTGTGGGGGTGCGGGTGGGAATGGGGGTGGGAGGCGGGGCTGCGGTAGTGGAAGGGGCGCACTTGGTCCACAGAGTCCAGTTCGGGTCCGCTGTAGTGGATGTGCAGATAGGGGGAGGCCAGGTACTCCTCGGGCGGGGACCACAGGTGGCTGGGGAGGGGCTCCAGGGCGTCGTTCCTGATGGGGCCGGTGTCGGGGTACTGGCCCCCGAAATTACTCTCGCTCAGAGAGGAAACCCCGCTGCTGGCGCTGCCGGACAGCGTGGAGTTACTGCCACCCAGTGCCGACTGAGGACTGGTGGGGGAACCAGGGATGGGGTGCAGAGGAGACTAGAGAGAGAGAGAGAGAGAGAGAGAAAGATAGATAGAGAGAGAGAGAGAGAGAGAGAGAGAGAGAGAGAGAGAGATGCAGGGTCAAGTCATATACTGGATCTTGATCTTGATAAAAGAGAACCCCAAAATATTTGTGTGAGATGGAACTTTCAAAATAAGTACCTTTCTAAGAGAACGAACAGGCAGGGCGGGGGGCGGGTCATTGTTTTGGTGAAAGGCGTCAAAGTGCATCAGAAAATGCCCTGCAAAGTGAGAAACTGTGTTTATTTTCAGAGTGAGAATTTTTTGTTGTTGTCTCAAACGAGCCTGAATATTGCTCCAACAATGTAACCGGAAGAGGTACCTGGCGGGAAGGACCTGGGGGGAACAGGCGGCATGATGCCCCCTCCAGTAGAACCTGGAATGTGGGAGACGCTCTCCCTGTTCTCCCCATCGAGGCTCCAGCTGCTCTGGGCGTTGGGATACACTGGCGTGGTCGGGTGGAGAGATGGGAGATGGGAAGAGGTGGAGGGAGGAAAAGGGAAAGGAGGAAAAGTCAGTGTGAAACCATTCCACTGGGTAAGGCGGACCCCACCACCAATAGTGGAAACAGCATAATATGTGGAGCACATGCAGAATACGATACATTGAATTGAATGGCTGTTTCTTAAGTGCCAGCTAAAACTAATTATATGAAAGATCAGATTTATTTTTTACAAATAATCTTACGGATACGACTTTAATGCACAAAACCTGAAAACTATATTATGAGTATAAAGTTATTTTCACCTTTCTCCGGTAGACTCATGTGGGGATCCACACACGGCTTACAAGGGCTGACTTGCTGTAGTAAGGCACGCTGCATATGGTTGTTCTGTACACAATGAAAACAAATGCCGGTTAATAAAAAATAATGTCTCTCTCTGTACAAATAGTATGTTAATATACTATTAATTGTAGTGACATTGGATAGCAACATTTTGCAATTGAGTCAATATCAATACTGCACATTTTAATGGGATCTGTCTCTGGGAAATCATTAAAATGAACAAAAGTGCAAAAGCCACTGATCGCTGGGAGAAGAATGAGCACGAAACAGGCAATCGTGATATAAAAAGATGATTCTTATTGTGATATCGTATGAACTGCAAAATCTGTTCTTTACCTTTACAATACAATAATTATTTCACTATCACCACACATGTCACGCTTAAAAAACAGACTGTGAAGATTCATGACCAACTATTATTAGTGTTCAACATTGATAATAACTTAAATAATGTAATTGTATCTAGAGTGGGGTATATAGAGTGATAATAAGCACCTGCCCATTCTCAGCCATAGTGTAGTACATGGAGTTGTTGGCCCTCTCCCGATGAGACGGCAGCAGGATCATCACTTCCCTGTTGTGTTTGGCCTTATCCGGCAAGGACGGAGAACCTGGACCCCGAAAAAGAAATGTTCTCCATTTAAGACTGTCCTCACATATATCATCCTCAAATCATTCCCTGTTTGTGTGTATTAATCCGCCGGTCACTCACCTCTCGCACTGGAGGGGGCGGAGTTGACGACCTGGGAGGAGTTGGAGCGGATGGAGCTCAGGCTGGAGGAAGATGGACTGGGCTGCAAAACAGTCACACACGTTATGGGGTTTTGATGTTGGTAGCAAACTATGAACAGTGTATGCGTGTGATTCTAATTAGTTTATATTATATTCCTGGATAATTCATTTGTGTTACATATGTTTAATAATATAAACTTCTATATAATTATTTGTTACATAAAATGCTGCATTTATACCATATGGTTTAAAATTTCTGTGAAAATAAGGTAACAGTTATATCAAAATAAGAATTATTTATAATGTTTTCAACATTAGTGCTGACTTAATTTCTTGAGTAAGTAACTTCATTAATATGATCAATATAATTCAGTAATTATAAAAATATAAATCAGTGGATAATTCCTTAATCAGTCATATTTTTTTAATGAATTACATGGAACAAAACACAGTGTCTGTACTTGTGTGTCTGTTTGTTTAAGTAAGCGAGGATGAGCATGAAACGCGATATGATGTAATTTGGTCCAAAATTAAGAGCCGCAAAGCAAACCTTTTGTCTACCAATGTTGTTTCCCATATCTAGATCCCATGTGCTGTAGTAAGCGTTAAAATATAAATGAACAGCAAATAGAGCGGTGGTCGTTGTACGGTGACGAATCTCTCTCCATCCCACCCTGCACCGCCCCGCACCTGCATGTGCACAGCCTCCTCGGGGTGCTCCCCCATCAGGCCGTCGGTCAGAATGACCAGATTTCCCGCTTCGCTGGACGTGTGGGAGGACAGCGAGGAGGACGAGTGGCGGATCGATCCCTGCAGGTTCAGAGGGCTGCGGGGAACACAGATGGAGGTCGCAGTGCCGATCAACATCAATTCCTGGGCAGCGTTTTAAATGTCTCTCGCGTCTTTACATTGACAGATTTCACTTTTCAATATCTTTTGTCAATACATTATTGATGAAAAGGAAGGAAGACTGTCTCTTGTCTCTCTCTTCTTCTTCTTCTTCTGCACTTCCTTTTGGAAGAAATCTGTTATTTACCAGGTCAGAAATTTGATGTTTGCATTATGCCATCACCTTTGATTCACTCATCACTTCCCTCTGTAATTCTCATGTTATTCAGGTAAAACAAATGTCAATTTGTCCAAATTTGGACAAATTGACATTTTTTGCAGATGTCGTTGTTTTGACAATATTCTCAAGAGACAGGGCTGGTAGCTGTAATGTGACTGTAATTTACATCCTGGATGGAAGAAAAACCCTGGTCGTGTTTGATAATAAGCCATTATTGTGGACATTAATCTATCAAAGTAATTTAGTATTCTCTCTCATTCTCATATCATTGACAGTAACGCTTGTCATTAGCTCTTCATTTTGTGTTTTGTATTTGAGGTTAGAGGAGTATACAGAAGGGTTTAGGTTAATGTTGGAAGAATAAGCGTATATCTAACAGAAGGCCATCATAGATAGAGCATGACAAATGTGTGTGTGTGTGTGTGTGTGTGTGTGTGTGTGTGTGTGTGTGTGTGTGTGTGTGTGTGTGTGTGTGTATGTCCTGTCACGGCTGTCAGGGAGTCTGACCTGTGTCTGTGCAGAAGGCGGACGCTCTCTGGGCTCATGTGGCTGTGGGAGGTCAGGATGCCTCTGGGGGAGCTGACCCCCGAGCAGCCCGCAGGCCCAAATCTGTCCACACCAGGCAGACCCTGCTGGGACCCAAGAAGATATTGCATTGAATATTTTACACAAACACAAAACCACACAAACACACACACACACACACACACATCAAATGTAAATCCAATGTATATCAAATACGGTTGATGCAACACGGCTCAACGAGGTTCGTACACGAGTACGGAAAACCAAACAGAAAAATGGTGAAAAGTGCGGCTACTCACATGATGTAAACCCGTTCTCATAATGTGGAACTGATCGACCAGTTTTTTGTGCAGGGGGCGCATTTCTGGATGCACCAGCTTCTCGTGGACGGCCAGCCCCACCCCCAGAATGTGAACCTGTTATTATAATAAAATAGTGAAGAAGAGGAGGAAAAGCATAACTGGAAATCCTAACTCCTGTTTGCCGTCGTGCTGTTCTTTATTGCACGGTGGTTTATTGTTGTATTTTATCGTGTATTTTCACTATGTATTGTGTCACTTTTTAACCGACCTGTGAGGCCAAAGGCAGATTTCGACTTCTGTGGACAACACAGCAACTCTATTCTATTCTCGACAGTTGATATTTGTTATTGTTGAATTGTTTATGTATGTGTTTGTAAGTTACGTTCATAGTACCGTATATCCCGCAATGCATCCTACCTGTTCCTGCATCAGGTCTTTCAGCTGCGTGACCCGCTCTGTATCCTCTGGATGGCTGTTGATGTATTCTTTATCAAAGAACGCCTGTCGTACAAAATAATACGTTAAAAACTCTCAACATCCGAAATTCATCTTTAATTTCTTCTTCTCCTCCTCCTCCACCTCCCCCTTGTGGTTACAGTACCTCCTGGTATCTGGCGATACCTCCGTTGACGGCGGCGTCAATGACCCCGTTGAGGCACATACTAAGCGGATTGATGTTGCCGTGGTGCTGCCGGTGCTGGTACTGGCTGATCAGTGTCCGCAGCTCCTGCGTCTTGTTCTCCACCACGTAGATGGCGTTCTCCAGGGGGCTCACCTCCACCTGGAAAGGTACACATACACTAGTTCACACATGGCTTTGTCTCAGAATCTGTTTATTTTGCGAAGTCCATTTATTTATATGAGGAATGTGCAGCGGTTAAAGTCTGATGCAAAAAGCTGAAATGTATGAAATTGAACAAGAATAGTCAGATGTTCAATAAATAGCCAAATATCCAAAGAAAATAGGTCATATATACAAAAAATGTACAGAATATACAAAAAGCTGTTTTATGCACAGAATAAGTGATGAAAAGTTAAAAGGCAAAAGCACGGGCTACATGGTAGTATGGCTGCTAATAAGATTGCGAATATAAAATTAAATATGAATATAGATGGATACGCTGTAGGGGATGAGAAAACTATGAAAACAATAATTATGAATGATGAATACAAAAATGAATAAGTAGGTATACATTATTCCTATGTTATTGTTTAATAACTACAATGGCTACAATGTTATTACAGTAAGTGTGTGACATATCACAGATATGTCGCTTGAGGGGTTAAGGAAAATGTTTGAGGCCAGAGGGCGGGTGGGGGTGGGGGGGATGGTAGGATCACAGAGTGACACAGTGAAGGCTCATCACCACTTCTCTCCTCTCCACTTCTGCCCAGCGGGAGATCCCGGGAAGAGGACGGGAGAGGATCAGGGTCGTCCGCTCGATCCACAGGCTCTGATGAATGCAGAAAGAAAACTCCATGAGGCACTGAGAGCAATCGCCGGGATCTAACGGAGCTGAAACCGATTCAAACAATAAAAAGGGGTAATAAATAAATATGTAAATAAAAAATCGCAACAGCCAGACGCGGCATGGTGTGGTAAGAAAATACCCTGAATTCATTCTCCCTGTCTTTGGGGCCCTTGTGGAAGGGCCTGTCGTAGTGGAAACGGTTGACGTTGTTGATGCGGTAGAAGCTCTTGATCCTCTCGGGCACGCGCTCCAGCTGGGGCACGTCGGAGATGTCTGACACGGGCGTCACGGCGTAGATCTGCAGGTCTGCAGCCCGGCGTCAAGGAAGTGACACGCGGGCGGACGGAAGACAAGACCACCGGGGGACATGAGAGGACGGACGCTTATGCGAGACATTGACACGAAGGAAGCCATATTGCATGGGGGGGGGGCGGGATCTCACACCCTTCCAGAGACTAAACACGACAGCGGACACGCTGGGAGGATACACTGGGCATCGCTCTGCAGGATGGTATCGTCAGGCTGGTTGGGATGCTGCATGGCGATGGCCTGCGGGAACTCCCCAAGCATCCTCTGCTGGAAGTCCTCCAAACGCTCGTAGTCGTAGCCACGACAAACAAACTCCTTGTTCTGAAAAAGTGAGAATAATAACAGGGACGAGAAGTTGTATTGAAATTATGAATGCAAACCCGTCTTAGGCGTTGGGTATTTGGCTGTTGATTATTCACTGTGTGAGTAGTTTCAAAATGAGAAGGATGCCAAACACAGCTTTTATGTAACAAGGAGCCCAAGGCCAAACACTCTGAATTCAGCATTCAAAAAAAAATGTTTGTATCCACCTCTCTTTTGTGACGAGAGATAAGAAATAGAATGAAGGAATCAATTTATTAAACCCTGTTACTAATTGCTGACTTTGGTTCACTGATGTTGGCCCCGATATTGACGAGCAGATGGAAAAATGCGTGTCATTTCAAAATCCTGTAAAAAGCTCAAACAGCACTTTGTGTGGATGGTCCAAAGTTAACAGTAAAGTTCATACCAGGACTCACCGAACCCTAACCCTCAGTCAAGCATTAAGTTGGTACTCTGCTTTAAATAATCTGTCTTTGCACAGAGGAAAAAATGCACTTGAAAAGTCATCTATTTGACAAATAATAAAATAAAATA
Source organism: Zeus faber (assembly GCF_960531495.2). NCBI lineage: Eukaryota > Metazoa > Chordata > Actinopteri > Zeiformes > Zeidae > Zeus > Zeus faber. The sequence continues at coordinate 22,216,273 of NC_137194.1, read as the reverse complement.
AATACTAACCTCTCGCTAACCTCTCTCTAACTAGTGCTACTTATTTATAGAGAATGTCTATCTGTGACTGTGACAAAATGTACGTGTTGTAAGTCACTTTATAGCGTGATTGTTTTTCTGCACCATTTACAATAGGTGTAGTGGTGCGCTTGGTCTTCAAATGGCTGGACAGTCACTGATCCGGACGCGCCGTCGAGTCGTCAGTGTTAAAAAAGATGCTCAGCATCCGTTCGGAAACCTTTCGTTTTCGAAGCCCAGAGATAGCTGCTCGCTCCCGCCAGCGTCCGCAGAATAAAAACTGTGTGGCAGGAGTGGCCAGCCTCACCCTGAGGAAGAAAGGAAACTTCCTGCCGTAGAAGCCCATCCGGAAGAATTCCGGCTCAATCCTCTGCTGTTCGATGATGTTGTCATAGTACGCCGCCTCCATTTTCTGCCGAAAGAACCAAAAAAGCAGGCACACAGTCATCACCAGCGGCGGCTTGATCGCATAGGCTGCCGGGGGCCTGGGTCGGCTACGGCGCGGATAGCAGGCGTCCGCAGGAAACGCCCGCCTCACTTTGCGCGAGATGTAGGCCGATGAGAGAGGGACGCTGCAAATCCCATCCCACCTCATTGCGGAGGATGAGACATTGTTTGCAGCTGGAAATTCGCGGCGAGAAGCGGGGTCTGGTAATAAAGGACGGAGTCGAAGTTCAGGAGGTTGTCTCTCACTCACCCGAATCCAGCTGAGACTCTGGTAATCATATAACGTCTCATATTGGAAAGCCAACTCCCGGCAGAGAGAAATGCCGTACTCCCAACACTGGAAAGGGAAATGCAGAGGTGAGA